>NC_037601.1:16534229-16686406 GCF_003073045.1 Pomacea canaliculata | reverse complement strand
CAAAAAGATGTTTAATACAGGTTTCCATCCACGAGACTGCGTAAGCCTGAGGGTCTTGGGCAGAAGCTAACACTTGCTGTTCCTAAATATCTGGTTGAGTTCTGGTCTTCGCCGCTTCTGCGTCGCCAGGTCACGTGCGCTACGTCGACTCGTCAGTTGCGTCCTTGGTAAATTGCTCGCACCAGACTGAAAGGACACGCTACCTCTCCTCCGTTACTTCGTTCATCCGGAATATACGCCGGCTTAATCCTTTGGTAGTGAACATTGACCTTGCTCTTGTCGTTGATTATGCTCCATCCTGTATGACAGGCAACGTCTCGTTAGGGTCTGTATCTGTGTCGTCTGACTCAAAGGCGGAGGTTAAGTGATGCGCCTTTTCCGCCGATTTACTACTGAAGTAATTGATGGTTGCTGGTGGCATTCACGCATTGACTCTTACCTAAGTAGAATATTGTTTATATATATATAGCTCACTAGGTGTGATCATAAATTGTAGCAATCTCCTTTGAGCGTCACATACCTCTAATATCCGTATGTGATAAAAATAATTAATAAGATCTTATATCTTACATTTAGTTAGTATTGAGATTACTGGAGCTTGACACCCTAAAAACGCGTAGACATATAGGTCTACGAATTCTGGTGTATAAAACGATATACAGAAAGTGGTTACCTGGGAAAGGTAACTTAGTGTTGGCCGACACTGTCAGGTATAACTCGGCTATGGGTCAGATACATTGAATAGAACAAGCGAAGGTATAGTCAGTATACTGTCCTCTCTCTCACTCCAGTTTTATCGTGTAATTATAGAATTCATCGCTCAGCTGGGGTCTTCAACTCGCTCGTAAACTCCTGGCTTGGAGTAAGCGCTCATGTTTATCAGCACTGACTCTAACTGTAGAATAAAGTTTTCATGTTATAAAAAATAATAAATCTACTGGATTCAATCATGAAATGCAAATACTAAACTGACTCGGGCGTCTCTCAAGTCACTCAGAGTCTTCTCCTCTCATATCTTATCGTACTTAGATAGAAAGTCAATGATCTTCTACTATCGACAGTGCTAAAAGTATATCAATCTATTCTTCCAAGCCGTTTACAATTCACTGTATCTCAATCTTCCAACAAGTGCCGCATTCTGACTGGTCGCTTCTCTAAGACAAAGACCGCCACCTAATCTCCATCTCAAGTGATGTGTAACTCGCTCGGTGCTTCGTCAGAAAATGAACAGTAGAGTTACGTGTAATTTCGTCACCTGCTCAGTACAGGGCATTGCGCATCTCGGGGTGTAACGCGTTTCAAGTCGATATCAGTCTATTTTTGCGATCCCCCAAAAAAAGACCCGGAAAAGGGCAGTGTGACGATTTTACTCCGGGATGGGATCTGCTGATGAGTTTTTGGTAGAGCATGTGTGGTGTAGAGCCGGAGGCTCTGACCACAGTGGTGACACCGTGTCTACTTATAGCGTCGGCGGCCTGGCAGAGTGCAGCAACCGTTAAATCATTCACGCTTGTGCCTCGCGTCACTCTTCCACGCCGCGAGACTTGGTCACAAGTCCGACTAATACTCGTTACCACAGAATGCTATCGTATGCTCTGTGATGCTACGTGGCTCGGTATTGCTATTCGCTTACGTAGATCGGAGCGTAACTCATATAAATCTTACTGCATAGGGACTGGTCCCTTCTCCCTCCATACATAGACGACTCCTATTGGCGAGTCTCTAAGCGAAAAAGACGGAATGGAATGGTGGATATATCGATTATGGCTAGGCGGCCTAAACACAAAGTCCGTCAGCGCAGGCGCTAAAAGAGGACCGGGAGGGAAGAGCAATGCTGGATAAGAAAAGGCAATATTATGAAATGAACTTAAACAGAGGACAGGACATAGGTCAGGGGGGGCATTAATCGATGACCAAATTCAAGGCCCGCTAACTAATGTGGCCTGGTCTCAATATTGCCGACACAGGACGGCTAATAAACTGCCGGCCCCTCCCTCAGCGATGGCCATCCACTGTGCTCAATAATCACAGTCGCGCAGACTCCATTCGCCAGAGAAAGTTAAAAGCTTTGCGCGGCCAAGAGAGGCCACGAAGGAACCATCGAAGTACGCCTCGCTCCTCCACAGAACCCTCGGTCCAACGTCTTTAAATCTCTCCACGATGTCCCGCGATCTGTTTATGTCCTTCGAGCTTTGGCTTAAGTTTTATACTTTACTTCCTTGTCAGTTGAACTCTTTAAAATTAAAAAAAATTTCAGCTGAGAGAAGAAAAAAGGAAGTAAGGAAAAAAATAAAAATCATCTCTTTGTATGGACGAAAAATACAATCAGCGGATTTGCTACGGTAAAAGTTAGTAAGAGTTCTTCCTTAATTCTGGCCGGTGTAAGAGAGTGATGCGAAGGTTACGTAAAGGTTGGGCCGAAAAACGTCAGACTTGCCCCAGCCTCTGAACCGGGTACCAACAAAGGGTTGCCGACGGACGGCCCTTGAACCTCTTCCGTTCGGAGTGCAGCAGAAAACCCTCGCGCGCGGAGACCGCAGCGGGGACACTTCAAAAGCGCGGTAGCGGACACGGATGAGTGGTCGGTGTCGTGGAAGGGTGCGGATGTGTGGGGAGGGTGGTGATCGGGGTAGGGGATGAAGCCGGTGTTCGTGGGGCGGCGGCCAGCGTTTTGTTGAGCGACTTCATTACCGCGCGGCCATGAATAATGCATTGTGCTGACCGCCGCGCGCGCCGTTGTCTTGGCTGACGTCAATGACGCTTTATTTGTTTTGATTTATTCGGATAATTTATACTCTCTTTCCTAGAGCTTCACTCCTCCCCCCACTCATACACCTCCCACCCAACACACTTGTCCCCTCTTCACGCTCTTCCTCTTCCTTGTCACAGTCGTCGGAGTTCTTCTCTAGCTCGTATCCTCTCTTTTGTCAAACCTTCCTCCATCACCTGCCCAACATCCTTCTCTTCTTCCTCTACATTATTCTTGTCCTCCTTTCTTCTTCTTCGTCATCGTCGTCGACAATATTGTCATATTCCTACTCATTATTATCATATCTCATCGTCGTTGTCGTTATCTGCATCTCTCATCACCACCATCTATCGCGATTATTTTTTTCATTCTCATCTTCCTCCGGTTTCTCTCGCCAACCCTGTCTCCCAACATTTTCATTTTTAGCTCATTACTTCGCTTCTTTTTTTCTTCCTTCTCTCCCTCTGTCTATCTTCTAGGCTGCTTCTTCAGGTTCAACTCGCTCTTCCATCTGTACTCTTTCTGTTTCTTTCTCTCCCCTTCCTTCATAGTTTATTTCATTTATCTCTCTTGGCTTTCCTTTACCTTACGCTTCCTTCCTCTCTCTCTCTCTCTCTCTCTCTCTCATCTTTCACATTCTTAATAAACTACCAGATTATTTTTTTTTCTATTTTGAAAATAATTATGTAGACCTTTTTCTCCAGTTGTAATGTTATATTTTGTTAAACAGATGATGCTATTTTATTGATTAGACGTGGATGGATAGAAACATAACGTACATAATTTCTATATAAAGACAGACAGAAGGTAATTTTATTGGTAATTTACTTCAGGGATGCAATAAGGTCAAAAACTGACTGCCCTGCAGGCTGCAGGCCATTGTTTCTGTCGTCTGTCATTCACAGAGTTCGCAAGATATCAAGAAACATTTCCTGCTTTGCGTCGTTGGCCAACTCGCGCCGCCTACGAGAAGATTCTTTAAAGAAAAGATTCTCCCAAGAAAAGACAATCGTTTGTCTTGTCTGATGTAATGGGGTCAGTAATGGACTCTTCGTCTGGGAATGTCTAGAACTTTATCTTAGATATTATTTTTCGGATGACGTTGTTATTTGTTTTGGTGGTACCGGGTGAGTCCACCCTTCAGGAAGAGGACACAACCTGTGATGCTGATGGCAAACAGTCTCCGGAAAGTCACTCAGATAATTGGCTGACAAACGAGTTTTCTCTCCTGCTAGTAAACATCGGTGTTTCGGCACCATACAGAATGAAAAAGAAAAAAATATATGAAGAACGAAAGATTAGTGGAATAAAATAATGCGGAAATATTGCAGATGGTGATAATTACATACAGAAGAGTTTTAAAAAAAATTAACAAAGAAAAAACAGTAGATGTCATAAATGGAACTGGACTATGACACAAAATATGTAACAAGATGAAAGTAAACCATAAAAATTTGGACGTAAAGAAAAAAGTTCACGAAAGAGAGATAAAGAAATCGGAAACAAATGCAGATAGATGGGAAGATGCAAGAAAAACCAGACCGGAGAGAAGAGAGATGTATGGAGCCAATAACATGAAAAAAAAGCAGGCGACATAGAAAAAAAAATGAAACAACTAACAAGAAAAGAGATTTAAAATAAATTAGGAATTTCAGTCAAGAGAAAGGAGGGATAAGAAACTAAAATGCCAGAAACGAAAGTACGACGAAGTAGCGGTAGAAGATAATTAATGAAGATCAGGAAGAGAGTAAGATAGTGTGAAGAAAACAAATGAGTCGAAAAAGTTTGAAGAATGTCATGTTATGAAAAATTATCGAAAGAGAAGTCATCATACTCCAAAAAATTGTAATGAAGGCATCTGTCATCCTTTCTCAAATGAAACCAAGCCGTGTGTCACCCTTTCTCAAATGGCAGTCCTTCTGCCACTTAATTTATACATTTCATATATTATTTATGCTTTACATACAAAGTACTTTGTCGAACAGTTCTCCTTATTTACACAAATGAGCTTATATACATTTTAAGTTGTACAAATAGATAAATGTCATTTTCCATTTACGCATAGAAAATCACAAAGACGAGTCAAGTATAAGTTTGAAGTAAAGAGATACCTCGTCACATCATCGCAACCAAATCATTAAAGCAAATCGTCTCAAATAAACATACAAACAAAAAATAAACCAAACAAAGAAAATTAAGAAAATGCAATGTTTTATATTTAATCACCTTCATTAGCAAGTTGTACATATGAAGCTAGAAATTTTTTTTTTTTACTTAAACGCTAGAAATGGGGGAAAAGCTAAACTGGTCGTTTGTCCTTGCACTTCAATTTTGCAACAGAGAAATCGTTAAACTGCTAAATTTGAAAAAAAAAGTCCAGGTATTAACTGTATAAAGTATTTTTCTCATCGGAAACTACTACCTCCGACATCAATTTGTTTGTGTAATTGGCTGTTTTGCTGCTTGGTTATTTATTTGCTTTATTTACGTGAGGCTCAACGATCCAAATGAATCAGACATCCCAGACTAGATACTTCCTGTTTGATAATCCAGAAATTAATTGGACGCAACTGCAATAGAGGAAGGGCAGACACTTGGAGTGAATACCTCATACGTCAGTGAGTTCAAACACACGCACGTGCGCACGCATCCACCTACCCACACCCACACACCAAAGTTCGAGAAAGAAGCGACAGTACTTAACACTTCAGCCTCCAAATCCATCTCACTCTGTCTTATTAACCCTCAAAATCCCCCCAACACCACGACCACAACATTTTAAACAAAACTTTGACAAGCTTGAAACTGAGAGCAATGTCGAGAACATTTCGTCAAGTGTGTTGGTTCCTGCCCCTGGGGTTATACGTTCCTGACCTCAAGTTATAAGTGCCTCACCCCGGGGGTTACAAGTTCCTGACCTCAAGTTATAAGTGCCTGCCCTGTGGTTGTAAGTGTCTGTGTGTGATAATGGCGGTTAATCGCTTCCCCTGTGACTGCGAAATCCTAACATGTTAAAAATGAAAATAAAAACATCAGCAAGTCGTTGACGACTGTTATTATCAAATTATGTTCACACAATTTTCTTTCCTTTCTGGGTTTTGTTTTTACTTTTCCCTAAACAACTTGTAGTTTATTGGGCATAATCGACAGTCCTGTTGTACCGAAGCTTAATCTTTGATTATTCTCGATGTAAAGTAATGACAAATGGGACGTGTCAGAGGAACTAAAACATTAAATTACGATTCAGTTTGTTTTCTTTTCTGTTAATTTACTGCCAACAAATACATCTGAATGTTTTCTATTGTCTTTAACCATTTCTCTCCTTCTACTACTTTCTTTCTGTTGTTGTGAGAGAGAAAGAAAAATCCTGTGAAACCTCAGACTTCAGTATTCATTTGCTTGTAACGTCAGATCATCCAGGGCAAGAAAGACAACTCTTCATCTGCGCGGGGGTGCGACCCTATCAGCGGAGAGAGGTGGGGTTTCGTCGGGGGACAATTTATTTCTTCCCCAGGGCGGATTAGAACCAGCGATATGGACTTGCAAGGCACTCCAGTCCACGATAGCCGCGCGAGGCTGTGTAGCGACACCGACTGGGGCCGGGACTAGGAGGAAATCCAATTTTCTACCCGTCCAGATAAACCCCGGGTCTCAAGCAGGGCCGAGGAAAGAAAATTAATCGCAGAATATTTTTCTTGTCTCCGCCTTCCGCCAGTTTAGATACCTATCGGCGGACACTGAAAGCTCTCCCGGACGAGGAATCCAGAAAATCAGTTTATTGATCCGGGTCCTTTGAGTGTGTCGCGCGCGGGGGCTAACATTTCCCCGCAGTAATTGTAGCGCTCAGGTCTCTGTCAATTTGTTGGCCAGGGGTTGGGCTGGATTTATGACCACTGAGAAGCACCAGTCTCGGGTCTCTACCAGGATTTATGAGGTTAGAAAATGGCGGCCAGCACCATCTACTTTTGTAATCAAGGCCCAGACGAAATGACTGCTGCCTTCATCGTCTCGTATGGTGGTCGGCGAGAAAATGCGAGATGGTGAGAAGTCTGTCGAGATCGTGTTTGCGCAGACGGTGCTGCTTTCTTCACATTCATACCACGCGCACGATGCTCAAAACATTATTCGTAAACTTCTTTTTCCTTTTCCATCAGTTCGTCCATCTTAGTGTGATGGAGTAGACGATTAATTAACAAACCCTTAATTTAGTTTTAAAGACTAGAAACTCACAAACCCTCAAGTTAGCGGGAAAGACTTGACAGTGATGAGGTCTCGAGTTAGTAAGATAGTCTGGATAGTGTGATAGAAATTAGCCATCTGTCAAATAAAAAAATTACAAGAGTTTATCTTAGAAAAAGACATTTCAAAAGTGTTTATATTTTATGAACAATAATACGTCTGAAAACATTTAACTGAATGCATCTATTTAGTAACAGAGAATCAATAATAATAATAATACAAAGTAGACTGCAATGACCGTGATTGTTGCCCATTAAATTTTACTGTCTGTCGAGTGAATTCGGTTTGGACCTTTTAATTCTTTTCTTTTGACTTCAGTCAAAGCTTCTAAATAAAGTTCAATCTGTAGGGCTGTATTCCATTAGCATAGTTAAGCATAATTATGTACTCATATTTTGAGAATTATTATTTTAAAATAAACTTTAAAAAATAGTTATAAAGAAAAAATGTTGAACTCGTGTTGTCCTTTAAGAATGATGGTCTGGACACCTAGTCAACTCTCGGCGTGATAAACCAGACAATAAACTCTCGCCTAGCAGTGAACTCAAACTCTACAAGAGAAAAATGCGGGAAATGTAGGAAAAGATCACGAAAAGATCTCGTTTCAGCTTGCAAAGGAGATACCAACACCAAATCTGAATACCCTCCCGTACTTTAAATAGGGATTAAAACAATTAAGAATATTTTTGGGGTGGGGGCATGGGGTTACTGATATGACCAGCCAAATAAAAAAAAAATGCAAATTGGATGTTTTCTGTGACTACATTCATTGCTCAGTCAGACTAAGCACATGACCTTTCGGGTACAAACTACCACACACACACACAGATGGACGATGACAGCAAAATTTGAACTTCTAGACCTCGTAAACCGAAGTCCTACGACAATCCGCATGTGAGCAACACGTATGAACAAACTACTTTTATGTTCACTGGGCTTTGGCAAGAGCTTTTTTTTCATTCTTAAATAGATGAGCTGTGCTTACAAATGTAAGGATCTTATTGGACTCGAACCTTTTCGGACATCAGCTGCTTTATCCATGTGCTGCTCCCTCTACAAACTGGACAATGACTATACCAAGGAATGTAAGAGAAAAATTATGCCACGAACTATTCTGAAAAGTGACTGTACTCAGGAATGTAAGAGAAAATTATGCCATAAATTTTTTTCTGTAAAATGTTCTGAGTGAAACAAAAGACGAAGCCTTTGCTCAACTCATTAACTAAACCTTCAAAATAATTTCTTATTAAAAAGAAACGTTAATTCTATTCGACTTCAGCTGACTACTACCAAACCCTTAAAATATATTATTAAATTTGACTGTTGCATTTGGAACAAATCACTACAGCCACTGCAATTTTTAAAAAAATCAGCAAAATCTCACAACATTTGGTGGGAAGAATATATATATTTTTAGATATATGAATATGTGTCTATTAATCGTATGTAAAAATATACCTCCGTCAGCCATTCATAAAATCATGAACACCGATTGTTAAAACTCTGTGACACTTTGCCACAGTAGTGGTCAGTCCATCCTCCGCTACAATCAGAGCATGGACAGCTGACTGTGAGCTTGCTGGTGCACACAAAGAACGACAGTTGTTTATTTTTCAGTCTGTGGCTGCAAAGATATGTGAGTGGTTAACAGGTAACATTTCAAAGAGACATCTCTGTGCACCTGTGCCTTGGGTATCACCTGGCAAAGAGTCACGGTTCAATTATGACTGTACGCTGATAGGGTACCCAGGGTCAACTGTGAAATATCAAAGGCTTTTTGGAAGTCCTTCTCATACACTTTGTCTCCTATTTAAGAAGACAAGACACTGGACACTTTCTTGTCCGTGATACCAGAAGCTGTTTCATGGTTTCCTGCAGAAAACTGTCCAAAAGCACCAACCGTAAGCCTTTAGTCACGTGTTGTTTCATACGATACTCCTCTCGTGCATCCAACATTCGCAGACACTGCCACGTTAAAAAATAAAGAGCAAGTTCCGAACTTTCAGCACCATACTTTTTGTTTATGTCAGAGCCGGTACCACGTGCTCAGCAATCAGCTTCGTTAGCAACAGTTGTGACGTACAGAACCAGGGTCAGAAAGGTGAAGGTCGCCAGACAGCGTCAGTCAAATATCACAACATTCCAACAACGACCGCAACATCTTCATCAAGTGCACGTTTCACCTCACACCTGTCAGCAGGCCGTTGGTCTCTTCCATCACCTCCCACCCCACTCCCAGCATCCTCACCCAACCCTCCACATACTCACGGATGTGACGTCAAGCGGGTGAAGTCTTCCCAGAAGGCTTTCTGATCATCACAAGCATGTCAACGGCACTTGAGTATTTGAAGAAACAGACCGTGGCACAGGAGGGACCATGCTCCGGTCTCTAGTTCTCACGACTTTGGAATGGTTTCCCTTGGGACGTAAAGCAAGACGTTGGACGTACTCCTCCTGGTCACGTGACTGATTGCGTGCACAGTCTTCTTTGGTTGGTCAAGGCTGGTTAGTCTGGGACCTTAGGCGAGAAAAGGGGGTACAAGATAGATGTGTGAGTAGGTTTGAGAACATGGCGGCGTCAGTTTGCCAGTACCGGTGTTTCATGTCGAGTTGTCCCTCTGGACCCGTTGGCCAAGTCACACGCGCGCGCGCACAAACAAAAGGTTCGTGACGTGGTGGTGGCGTTGGGGGTTTGGGGGCTTACCGTCACGAATAATACGCCCCGAGATGGTGTGGCATGTGAGAAGCCGGGTGCGACACCGGGTGGTTCGTCATATTGTGATACAAATTGCTACCCGTGCTCGACGGCCAGTACCCGGAATGAGGTCCGAAGAGGCCGGACGGGGAGTTGGAAATGGGCGAGTGAGCGTTCATGAAGTTGAGCTTGGGGCTGTGGTGGTGAGCCGGGTGGTGCGGGTGGTACGGAGACATGAAGATGTCCTGCTGGTACTTGTACGCGGTGGGGTCGCCTGTGGCCGGCTGCATGGCCTGCGCTAGGCCGGCAAAGTCGAACTTGTAGGCGTAGCGCTTGCCGTGGACCTTGGTCATGATGTTCTTGTCGTAGTAGTAGCGCAGCGCGCGGCTGAGCTTGTCGTAGTTCATGTTGGGCTTGGATTTGCGCTCGCCCCAGCGCCGCGCCACTTCGTCCGGGTCGACCAGCTTGAACTCGCCGTTGGTCCCCTCCCACGTGATGCAGCCTGCGTTGGCCGAATCGGACAACAACTCCAGCAGGAACTGCCACAACTGGATCTGGCCCGACCCTGCAACACACGTCCAGAGAAATATTCGTGAACAAATCGCACATTAAATTTAGCTTGTTTACAAATTCAATGTAGGATAAATATCAAACCACGCCAGTAGCTAAAGTTTTGATGATGGCACAAATAATCTTGTGATTGCATACTAATTATTTCTCAGTACAGCGTATTTATTTTTTTCTGCTTTGTATTTCTAATTGTGTTTCTTCTAACTGCAGTCCGTGTCCCGACATGCCGTCTGCTCCGCAGTTAGTGTTAGAATGTCTGGCGCCCTCGTTATTAAGTCCGCGCCAGGAGTCCATGAAGTGAAAGAACATCTTATTGTTACCAGGTGATGAGGAGGATAGGGCGAAATGGACTGAAATTGTCAAGATGTGTTATGGTCACTGATTTGTCAAAAGGTTGAGTCAGCCCTGGTGATGGGGAAAGTGGGGAATAGGTGAGAATAAATCAAGGACACAGTCAACAAAGCAGCAGAGTTGAAGTGTGATGACAGCGACGATTGTGGTGAGTCAGTTTCTCTCACATCGAAGGAAAAGCTGATCAAAATCAGTCACGCGATCGATCTATGGTCGCTAAATTGTAACGCAGTTGTAGTGTTTGGTTCATATCTAGAAAGGTTGATCTTAACCGGGGTAGGAGAGTCGGGGGTGGGGGGATCCCAGCACAAATTTTCTTTTCAGCCTCGCATACCAATAGAATCATTGTAATCACTTTTCCGCTTTCCCCTCCATCACTCAGACCCCCTTGCCTCCCCGTAATACCTTTCCATCTTTTTTCTCTCAACCTTGTATTTCCCTTCCGTTTCACGCTCTTTCCCATCTCGTCATGGTTGAGTGAATCTTGCCGCTACGGTGCATGCGCCGTGGCAGTAAGTGCGCGTGCAACAATTATCGAATGGCCGGTCGCCTTTCTGCCAAGGACCTCGCTTGCAAAAGCCTTCATTCTGAGACAAAGCCTCTCTCCTTCATAACCAAACCAGGGTTTTATTTACAGATTTCGATAAATTCTTCCGAGCCCACGTTCGGCCTTTAATTGCGGAACGAGAAATCATGCCGGCCATCCACGCTCCCGCCATGGCACTGCCCATCATCAAATTCGAAATCGGAAACCGCCGCTGTGTCGAGCCGGATCCAGCTAAGTAGCCAGGTTTGATTACTTTTTAGCGGGACCTGACAGCCGCATAAAGGTCTTCTCCAGTTCCCCTGTCTGGGCTTCCATCTCGCTCTCGCGCCCAAAAAGACGTGTTTTGTTTGGGCCGCGAGCCGTGCGGTGACGGGGGCGGCTTTTTTGTCCTTTGAAATGGACATCAGCTCGTTAATTTCTTTGATATGCCGCAGCCGTGTTGACGGTTTGTTTATTTCAACCACGTGACCGCTCCTGCACGAGCCTGAAGGGGGAGGAGAGTAGAGGGTGGTGGTGGTGGGTTGGGTTGGGGAGAAATGTGTTTGAAATTACTGCCCCTGGCAAGGCCATGAGGAACCTCTCGTCAATCACGTGATGCTCGTCGCGATTACGGCTTTCAACACCAACGTCTGAGCGACGTGAGAAGCTGGAGCGAGTCTTGGAGGACTGGGGACAACGTTCGCTTCCTGAAACGGCCTTCAGCCGCTTGGAATGGACAAGAAATCTGTGATGTTAGTCAACTTCCTGGAAGTTGGTGAAGACTGTTATCGTCATCCTCCTCCATCTCATCATCTTCTTGTTCTTGCTGTTGTTTTTGTTCTTCTTTTTCTTGCTTTGCCGTGGTATAGCCTTAGGTGCTGACTTGGCGTGAAATACCTGTCTCCCCTCCCTCCCACTTCTTCATCTTATGGACAGAAATCAAATCAGGAGCAAATAGCTCTACAGTATCTTTTCTATTTATTCTTCAGTCAACTTTACACCCGATCCGTGACTGTTTTCTCACTCAAGGTGGTTCTTAACAAGACAAATGTGGCGGAACGTCTAAAAAAAATTTTCCTTGACGGTTAACTAAAAAAATTTCAGAATTGAGGTAAAACTCTCGTGCATGTTCTTTCGACAAGGAGGACCTCAGCACCACGTGTGACAACGACAACGGCCGCCTGTAGATGATTGTTGTCGTTTGATGAGTGATTGAAGACTTGTGGCCGGCAGTGGCATCACATCGCCGGACCGAAGACAGTCGACAAAGAACGGATGGTTCGAAGTCATTCATTGGTCGTGAACAATGAGAAGTTTTTTTAATCACGAAATCGTGGAAGCTAACAAATGTTTAGTTTCTACGAGAAAATCTGTTATTATAAGCCAATGGATTGTTAATAACGGATGTGGACATTTCAGATCTGCTTTACTTGTTAGCGGATGTGACTTGCAATCGTTTGTTTACAGACGTGACTGAAATTTTGACAGGCAGAAAACAAGGAGAGGTTTCTGTTTTGTTGTTGTTGTTTTTTCTTTTTCTTTTTTTTTTTCTTTTTTTTTTTTTGGGGGGGGGTGGTATCCTGGCTTCCATCGCTCCTGCAAACAACACACGATACACGACAGTTTTTGATGTTTCTGATTTTTGTGTGTGTGTGTGTGTGTTTTTTTTTTTTTTAGGAACATACATTACGATTAGTTTTCAGTGTTTCTGCTGTTATGGTAGCAACAACAGGAAGTGTGAGGGACTTTTTTTCCTCTGAGCTGTCAAGGATATGTGCACCTTTCACGTTCTTACTATGGTAACAGCCTCCATCCCGATAGAACAAGAAAAAAGTACTTTTTATTTGTATTTGTATTTGTATTTAAGCACTTGCAGCACCGTGGGTGGCCATTTCTTTCTTTTGATATTCGGATGTTTAAAAACACTCATGGTTGACTGATGTAATGTTTTTCTGGAAGTCTTACCTGTTAAAAACTTTACTTATAGAAGCGGGATGAAGGTAATAGTGTGTTTTTTGTTTGTCCTCCTAGATGATTATGAACACACTGCCTCCTGAAAGTTACTAAAATCGTCAAAACGCCTGGAAACATGGCCACAACCCGTTAATAGAGTGGTGGTCAGAAGTATGCAGTGAGTAGTCTGGATCTCAGATGTTTCCGATGTATATTGACCTCCTCCACTCATCCTTTTTTGTTACTTAAAAGAAAATTATGTGGAAGACAATAATAACGAAACGTTGACCGACGCGCAGACACGTTAGTAAATAAATGGCTCGTTTGAAATACGAAATTTTGAAGAGAAGCGGTTTAGTAGGAGGTCAGTATCTATCATTTAAGCCAATCATTTAGTTTCCCATTTTCTTTAACGATGTGTGAACACCGGGAAGTATTGGTCTGTTTCCGGAGGATGCAGAGAAAGGAAATAATCTGTTTCTGAATTCTCCCCGATTGCCCATCCCTGTACACAACAGCTGTCATTGTTTTATCACTGTGTGGGGTAAACAGAGAGACTGACTTGCTGACACGAAAAGCTAGTACCCGGATGTGAGAAGCACCTGTCGGTACACGTCATCACTCGGTGTTGTGGACGATCAGCAGACGACTAGTGACAATACTCATGATGAGAGCAACACTTTGTCTGCAGGCCTGTCTGTCTCCGATCCCCCTTACTCCCCAACCCCCAACTCTTTCTCTCCAACTCACGGAAAATTGCAGCAATAATAGCACAAATAATAATGAATCAATTAAGCATATATAAAGCTTATATCTGATTCTTCTACAGTATTTTAACGATGACAATTTTGTGCTTTTCATGTTTTTCCACACTTATTGTCCCTCCTCTGGGCAATAGGCTTTGAATAAACCGATCATTTAAAAAAAACTAATTTTCATTGGCACAAACATATTTCCATGCGCACGTGAACATTCCCATGATGGCACGTGCATAATCGCATACAAACCGCGCGATGTGATTTATTTGCGAGTTAGGGAGGGAGGGAGATGGTGTGAGAGAGAGAGTTAAGTTTCCCTGCTTGTGTGGCGTGCAGACGTTCTATCAAACACACAAACAAGAGACTGACAGGACCTGATATTGTCCTTGACGTGTCCAGTGTCGGTATAAATAGAAATAAAGCTGAAAATCACTAATATTCTCTATTCTCGCTGTGTATTGTTCGCATTTTAATTTTTCCGGTCCCTTCGGTTTGATTCAGTTTTCCCTCCCACGTCTAACCTTCCACAACCCTCCATTCGATTCCCACTCTCCGCCCTCGCTACCCTGAGCCTCTCACCTCACGTGCATAAAGAACAAGGTGCTGCCGGGTGGGTTTGTTTCATTTCCTCTCCTCCACCCCGCTATGATGAGGCTTTGTCGCGATGAAGTGAACATTAACGTATTTTAATGTAATGTAGTTTTATGTCTGAACATTTCACACGTAGACTGTGCGGATGTGTGCGTGTTGCAGTGTGTTTATGACTGGCCACGTTGGTGTTGTTGTTGGGTTTTTTTCGGTGAGTTAGTGGCTGACTGGACACTCCCCCTGCACCATACACTTGTGATTTATTTACTATTGTTATTATCTTTTTGTCGTAACGGATGTTTCCCTGAATATAAAAGAGTGTGTAGGACACGTGCTCTTTCTGTGTTTGAGTAACTTTGTGTCGATGCTCATGCAAAAAAAATAAACCCATCAAAAAACAACAAATATAGCAGTATGAACTGTTTTTGTTTACTAGCTCATGTGCCATACAGATAAAGTTTTCAGTCTCTCTCATATAAAGATTGAAACATTCAAATATAATTAATAAAAGGTAGAGATGGACGCCGTAAAAATAATTTCGATCTCTTAGTACTGGAGTTCTGACATAGAGTTAGTATCCTGTTGTTGAGCTGTTAGTACAGACACTCTGATAATTGTAATTAGCATCATTATCGGGATGAGTTTAATCAAACACAATCTAACTGCCATCATGGCAGGACTGTAACATATGACAGACTGGCTTACCTTGAGGTCGCCAAGGTGCGTGTGCGCTGTCTAACGTTGATTTGGCGATGGCAGGCAGAGAGTTGGGATGGTAACCTGCAAATAAAACTGACAATGTTAATATGAACAGATTCCTACTCTACCGGAAGGATTATTTCTCTCTTTCTCTCTTTCTTCCTCTCTCTCTCTCTTCGTATCCTTTCACCTGTCTCTCTTTCTCTCTTTCTTCCTCTCTCTCTCTCTTCGTATCCTTTCACCTGTCTCTCTTTCTCCGTATGTATGATAAATCTGTATTAAAGAATTGAAGTATGAGAATCGTCTGCTTAACAGAGTTCAGAGGTTAAAGCCTTGTTAGCCACGTGTCAGTGTATATATAATATACATATATATAATTATATATCCGTATTCATGCGGTCCGCGTTTGTGGACTACATTGTGTTGTGTGGGAAAAGTTTTGTTTTGTTTGGGAAAAGACACCAATTAACTTCGGATTAATCAATAAGCAACCAAAAGAAATTACTGTTATTATTACAGACAAGCAGATGTTCTTATTGCTCCCCCTCCACCACTCGTCGTTCGTTTTTCGTTTTGCTCACCCGATCTCTCTATCCATCCCACTCTTTCACATTTTTTTAAAAAAACGATCAGTTTCCCTTTCTTTCATTAAAAACTGGATTTTTATCTTTACTCTTTATAGTTGTAATGATATTTTTAATTAGCTAGATGGAAAAATTTTTAATATTCATTTATATGGCACCTACACATACACACAATTCCATACATGCAGCACACGCAAACACATCCACACATCTGTGACGATGAAAAACATTAAAAACCTTGCAATAAATAATATATAAATATTGATAATTAAACACACCTGTACACAAGGAAGTAGGCTATAAGTTCAATTAATATTAGTGTTCTTGGGGACAAAGAAGAGAGAGAGAGAGGACGTGGAGATAAAAACACATTTACTGAGCACTTCACTCTCAGTTACATACAACCCTTTCTTTCCTCTTTTTCTCTCATTTCTCGCCGTTTACAATTCCCTGAAATTTGTTGGGCTGCGTATAGGACACTCCCACCCCATCCCCCTACCCCTCGCACCACCATCTCGTTCCCCCAAACACAGGTCTGGTGTGCAAGGTCGTGTTTTCACAGCAGTGACAGTGTACCAACATGCGCACCGCACGCTTGTATCATTCCTCTTAGCGCGATTGTTGTCTCACATAATAGTGATTTCCATCCATTAATTTAGCCCACCGCTAACCCTTTCTCTCCTTCCCCGAACGCGGTGCTGAATTCATCAGGGTGATGTACGGTCGCGGAAAACACTGTCCAACCTTCTGCATGGGAGAGCACCGCTGACAGAAATGTGATCGGAGGGAAGAGAGGAGACAGCATCGAGACAGAGACGTGGAGGAAGGGAGAGAGAGACAGAGAGATGAGAGACAGAGAGGAATCAAGGGTCATCAGCAGTGCACGTGCGCACACATGAAAATAACCGCACGCGCTTCAATGTGCCTGGCGCGTGTGCTCTCCAACGGACCCGTCGGGACAGGTCGGGGAAGCTGGAAGCGGGATAATGTAGGCGGGGGTGGTGATGGTGGTGGAGGTGGTGGTGGTGGTGCCAGACTCATAGAAACCCCCTACCCCCACCCCTTGTTATTGGTCAGTAGCCGTCGTTCACAATGAAGGCAGCGGAGGCAACTAGTGCGTCTACACGCAGCTCACCAATTATCAACACACCTGAAACCGCACCTGTGTCGGTGATATGACAGTCACCCTTATTGTTCAATTGTTTTTAACATCTTGAATCAAGACCATCAGGCATCACAGCAAACAACAAAAACAGAGGATGAATAAAGGGATGGTTTGAATATTGTTCCTTGGCAAACCCAAGCACGGCAGGGTTTGAACGAGCCGGGTAGGGCCCCAACAGGACCTTGGATGGGTGGGTGGGATGGTTGATAGTTGATCTGGCGGGAAAGTGCTTCTACTTAGAGGTCGTTTGGTACTATGTGGCCGTGCACACAGATGTCACATACTGAGTGTCCGGAGACGGGATCTCAACCCAGAGCCTCTGCAGTGGCGATAAGCGAGTGTTTTAACCTTCACGTCCCACTATGACGCTTCGTGCACCTGCCTCCTCCGATATCCATCCGCTCCTCTTGACCCCTCATTGCCTCAGGTCCTCTTCATCCACGCCACTGTCCGTCACTAGGTGGCGCCACGCGACTGTCGCGTCATGGGCTTCACTCACGACAGAGCGGCCACTCGCCCTTGAAGACAGCATGGGGTAGGGCACGCGCGCGGGTGTATTCGGGTGGAGGGTAGAGTTTCTTCTTCTACGGGGTGCACGCATGGCGGCAACAGTGCGGATCCGAGCGTGGCTTCTGTGATGCTGGTGTCGCGTTACGGGACGCGCTGTGCACCCGGGGTCAGCCATCGTACATCTTCCATGCTCCTTCGCTTCAACATTTGATCCGTCAGATTGAGCGAACGGCGCAGTATTCCAATCTTTCAAGTTCGTAAGCTTGGTCATTCACAGAAATATCAATATACAAACTTATCCCCTACAGCCAAGTAGTAGTGAAACTAAACTAATAATTCAAGCTTTAAAATAAACAAGAAAAATAAATATTTCAGAACAACAATCTCTTATATTGTAATGAGTTGTGGTAGCTCTCGTATTGTTTTGTGTACGAATGGTGTCTTGTATCTGACGTCTTGTGTGCGTCATTTCTTCCACGTCACTTGAAGCAGATAAAGACGTCATATATTAAATCAGATAAAGGCGTCATAAGTAGAAGCAGAAAAAGACGTCATATGTTTAAAAAATGAGTTTTTTTTCTATTGCCAAGGGAGCAAACTAAAAACAGCAACGGTCTTCGTCCGCCATCTTCTTTATAACTCTCACTGTAAACTTGTTCCTCTTCGACTGAATTTACCTACAAATCTCTTCATTCTCTTCGTCATCTGCGGCAGCTCGTCGGTTTTGTGTTTGTGTGTATGTAATACGTCGTGCAAGGTAAGTGTATGTTTGTCTTATCACACCTATACATGCATTTTACATAAAGTTTAAAAGTCAGTTTATCAACGTTTTGAGACATTATTTTGGTTTGTTTTATCATTTTTTATTTTAATTTAGCTTTTTGCTTAGTTGTTTTGTATTTTTCCAAGGTCGCTGTTTTAATTTTCCACTCGTGTGCACACTGGAGAATGGGGTTGTGGTGAATACTGGTCTGATTACTGGTGCCAATGGTCAGTGGGGGGGCGATCACCACCCGTATGAATGAGCTCGTGCTGTTTCTCTAACGCCCGTCAATGGGTGCCGGCGGGTAGACTGGGCCCATTAGCTCGACGGTGACGACACAATCCACTGGGCCTCCTGGCCCGCTGCTGTCAGACCTGCGAGCGCGACACGAAACGCAACAACGCCATTGAAGTCAAACGGTCCGCAGGGAGGTGTTTTTAAGAGCTGTTAGCTGACGCGCGGCGTCTGATGTTTGTAAACGTCGGCTGTTGCCAGAGCCTCCCACGGGAGAAGCCGGCACGGCGGTCTGGCAAGAGTCGGGTGTGTACAGCTATTGTGGCGGGCAAATAAAACGCCTTGTTTTGGCGCTGATTAGTCTCCGCCGCTTCCTGCATCAGCCCTCACCTACATCGACTGCCAGGGAGACCCGGATGTTGTGTGCTAGCGGCAAAAAGGCAGTCTACACAAGTTTTGTTTTTGTCTTGGTGCTCACAATTGAATGCATGTGGAAGGATGTGGGTAAAAACGCGCGCAGGCAAACGTGTTGATAGACAAATAAACACCAGAGATAAAATTATAACTGGCTAACAGATAGATAGCTCCATTAAGTTCATTTTAAGCCTTATAAATAATTATCTCGTATTTTCTCGCTGTCAATCATCCAAAAAAAGATGAAATTTTAAAATATGAAGTAAAGGAGAAACAATGGAAGAGGTGATTATGTTGGGGCGCCCGGTAGTGCGGTGGTTACAACATTCACTTGTCGCCACCCAGCAGTCTAAAGCCATGTGTTCGGATCTCGTCTCGGGACACTGTGACATCTGTTCGCAGAGCCGGCGTCACCATCTGAGTTTGTGTTGGTCAACAGGTCATGTTGTGTTCTTGTGTGTTTATAGTGTTATGTAAGTGGCTTAGTCCTCAGATTATGACCCTAGAGTTGTGGGTAAAGCGCACATTCATTATTACTCAATCAATATTAATTGTGTGTACAAGGTGCAAGTCCATGAGATTAGCTTGAACACACAAGGGGGAAACCTTGAGATACTTTGGTTTCCTTCTCCTCTGTCTCCCCTCATAGTGTGAAATCCTCTCTGTAGAAGCACTTTCTCACCAACAAGCGAGCCAGTGGTTGTTTTTGTAGTAGCCATGTCCTGTTAGTCAGGAAACGATTGGACAAATGGATGTCGGGTGAGTGGGAGGATGAGTATGGATGGATACAAGGTGTAAATTGATGGGGAAAAAAAACTACTCACCTGGGAAATGATGTTTCTGCATGCTTCTTGGTGGAAGCTCAGCTCCGGGCAACGGAACTGCATAAACAAACAGCAGCATGGTAATAGATTCTCTGATTAGGGTGTTTCAACACAAACACATAACACAGTGGTCACGGATCAACTACATAAACGCACGACACACGGGGCATGACGCCTTGCCAGCCATCTATCGAGACAGGAATCGTTTTAAAATTATGTACACTGCACCGATCTACCTCTCTTTTTATTTAGATATGTACACCCACACACACACCTTGTCAAACTGTCCATGATTGCCAAGTTTACTAAAATAACTTGTCAAGCGCCTCATACCCAAACACTCAAGTTTACCATACACAATATTGCAACTTCGCGACATGTTGCATTGTTTCCAAGCTGCACGGCGTCACCAATGTTAGTGTTACCACGTACCCGACTTTAAAGGGTCACAGCACCCTTCCCCCACCATCATCACCACCATCACCACCTCTCTCTCTCTCGTGCTCGCTCGTTCTACCGTTCACTTTAGCGCTCGCTCGTTCTCTCGCCCACTCCCTCTATTGTGGCTGTGTGAATCACCGGTTAAATGTTGCTGTGTTTTAGTTCTCGCCCCTTATGGCCAGCGACTAGGTGGCGCTTAAGCACCGTCATCAATGATGGCGATTAATCTTTCTGCGCTGTCTATCGATTGACTTCCTTCACAATGGACGCTCCACCACGCGCCCCACTCGTCTTCTCACCTCTTCATATCGGCACGCACACAAACACACACACAAACACACACACACAAACACACACATGGACATCACATCTTTGAGCGAAAAAATGTCTCCTTTAAAAAAATGAAGACCTACGCAAGGACCAAAACTGGATTGTACAAATGTCGACATCTCTAACACATACATTCAAGTGTTCTGATCGCCTGCTGACCATTGAAAAGTTATCATCACCTGTACGTGTAAGAGAGAAAATATCGCCAGGTTCAGTAGAAAATGGTATTTTGCTATATTCAACACCATGACCCGTTAGCGAGATGAGAATTGAGGAATCAAAATAGGATAAAAATAAGGATAACAATAACGAAACTCGAATAGAAAGGGAGGGGTTTCCACAGGGAAGGCAACATGTACAGAATAGGTGGTGGTGGTTGTCGGAGTAGGGTGGCTAAATAATCTCACGTGGACAGGGATGACAAACTGGTAAAAACAATCGCTGTTAGATGTTGCATCGGTGGCCTGACTTTTGTCCTTTGTAAGAGCTCGAGACAATATGTAAATACTTTAAAAAGCGTGAAAACTGCTCATCTTGATTGCATGGTGCTCGGAGTCTCGCTCAATGATTTCCACAAGAATACAGGTTCATTCAATCTATTTTCTTCTTTCCCTGTATCTTTGTCCGTCCGTCTGTCCGTCCGTCCGTGCCCATTTCTACTTGATTTCCACTGTGAGACCTCTCCCATTTCTGAAGACAGTTTCCGGTGTTCAAAGCTAATGGTGATGACATGATGGTGGTAGTAGTGGAGATCGTGGTGGCGGTGCTGTTGATAATTGGCGTTGTTTTGATTGTGGTGGTAGAGCGGTAGCTGATGTGGTGTGGTTCATGCTGTCGCGGGCGGAGGTGTTGATTGTGGTGGAGGCGTGGACGACGACGGCGGCGGCGGTGGTGGTCGTCGTCAGCGGCGGCGGCAGCAGCAGCAGCAGCAGAAATCGATAACCCTGTTGGGAATGGAGATTAGAGTATTCTCCCCTCTCCTCATCTTCGCTGAGCCTTCCCATCCATCCACCCTTCCACCCACCCATCTCCCCACACCCCCAGCCAACCCCCTCTTCCTCCCACCCTCTCCTTCACACAGCTTGAGGTTGTGTGGAACTGGCAGTTAGTCAATGATATCGATCTCCTGGTGTTAGCACCGTCCACTCCTTGCCGAGGGGAGTTTGTCCACTGATACCCGCGGTGTTTTCCATGCGCCGTCAAATCATAAGATGTTGGTGGCACCCAGATATGCGAGTCACACACAAACACACAAGCAAGCAGCTCTGTCGAGGCTTCAGGAGAGCGGAGGCCGTGATAAGACTGTGCCGAGCCTCGCCGCCATGCCAGGCTTTTGAGTTTAGTCAAGGGTTTACTTGGGGATCCACCCCCTCGTGATTTTGTTCGTCCTTTCCTCGTCTTTCTCTCCTGTACCCCTCTCATTCCACCTGACCTGTGACCTCTCTCTCTCTTTTTCTCTTTCCGTTTTTGTTTTCATCTCTTTTTTTTTTTCTCTTTCATGTTCCTATCTCCCTGTTTCTCATTTTTCCCCCTTTTATTATGTTTTTCTTCCGTTGTTATTTCGGCTGTGCGACTTGTGCGTGTGTGAGAGAGAGAGAGAGTTCGGACCGTTCAACAACAACAAAGCAACAAAATAATTAAATAGAAGCGTACGGTGACGAAATAAATTATCCTTAAAAAAAACCCACCAATATTAATTACCACTTGTACAAACACCTCCGCCATTATTAATATCGTCATAAGGAAGAGCAAAATGAATGGCGACAGACGAAAAACATAACGAATAAAAATAGTTATTAGTTTTGTGTGTATACTGACAACTCAGTCAGTTGATATACTGATTATTTATTTGCTTGTTGGTATACTGACCACTTTTTTGTATTAGGTGGTATGTCTGCTGACTATGGGTAGACTGTTTCTTAGTTTGTTCTTATGTTATTTCTTGGATCGTTGGTGTACTAACCTCTTGTTTATTAGGTCGCTGGTCTCCTGATTATTTATTAGGTCGTTTGTTTGCTGACTACTTTATTTATTAGGTCATTAGTATACTCACTACTGTATTTGTTAGTTCCTTGACAGACCATTCTCCGTGAAAAATCTGTCGGACGCAGTAATGTCAATGGAAGGACATTTCTTGCGTCTCTAAAATAATGTTTTTGAGTAAGTCATAGTCTCCAACTGCTTATGAAAATTCTTTCCCTGTTCGCTCCATAGAACCTAAGCTTTTTTAAAACAGAGAGAGAGAGAGGTGTGTGGTGTGTGTGTGAGAGAGAGAGAGAAATTGAAGAAAGAGATACAAAAGGCAATGAGGAAGAGGCTGTATAAGAAAGCAGTCAAGAACCCCACAGCACGACATCAACAGTCAAGAGAGAGATGGAAAAGGTCAGGGGAAAAACAACAGAGAGTATATGACAGAGAGAAATGAAAGAGATTATACATGTGAACAAACGATGTGAGCAACACAAGACCAGACCATGAAAGAAAAGACACAAGGACATTAGTATCAGGCAACTAATTTGTGTTCAGTTTTAGTTAATATTGAAATAAAACAACGATACTGAGACAATCATAGGAATATTTGGATTTATATCCTTATAAAAAAAAAGTCGGTGGTTAGGGGGGATGTGTCATCATCTTGTCCCTCCTGGGAGCCAACAACCTTCGCAAGAAAAAGCAGTCCGCCTTCGGGTATGGATGTTACTCTCCAGAAATAAGGACATTTTTCTGTGTATGCAGAGCGAGGAATAACAGCAGCATACTTTATTTTCTTGGTGAGATGATGTTGATGGTGCAAGATGATGATGGTGTTGTGTGATGATGTTGCTGATGATAGTAGTGTTGGCAATTAATACTAAAAGAATGTAAAGATTAAAGTGATTGACGGTGTTAAAAGTGTCAAAAGACAAATAAAAAAATGTCAGGTCAAGTTTGAACACAGTCTGGTGTGATTCTAATAAAATCATTGACAATAAATTTCTTTCTTATCGCTAACCATCTTAAAGAACTCTAATTTGGGTGTCGCGAGTTTTAAAGTGCCTGTACTCACCGGAAAACAATCAGAACCCGCTATTTATGTTCTATTTATTATTTTCATTACTACTGTATGACATGAGCTTTGCTAGAGTTGTTTGGTAGCTTGCCTGTACACACTTTCAATTGCATTACACATTCACTTACCATCTTATGTTTCCACTGGGTATTCTCTACATACACCCGATTATGCCCAAGGGTACACCATCATTAGCGTGACTCCCAACGCGCCCTACATTTCGTTTCCCAGTTATTTTACATGCTCATTCACCTCCTCACTACTTTACAGTCATTTGTTGGCTTTCATACAGTCATCCTAGGTGTTGTCAAACCGCTTCCTTGCTGTTGTACGATAATATTCTTGTTATTGGAGGATTGATGGCTATGGTAATGTCTCTCAATAATTATTAAACAATCACTTGATAATTATTGTACAATCCTTCCCTTGTTATTTACAATAGTGTGTTAGCTATTGCACCCTCACTCACTATTGTACAATATCTCGTTTATTATTAACAATAGTTGCTTAGATATTGGATACTCGCTCGCTGTTATACAATCCTCCGCTGCTATAGTATATACTCACTCACTGCTCATTCGCTATTTCACACACCATCTACTCACACTCTGAATATACATACAAATAAATACATGGATGGCTGCGTGTTTGTTTGTTTTCTCAAACATGTTCGTTCGTTCACAGGAGGATTACAATCTCACCATCACCCACTACGGTGAGCGAGTTGCGGCAAAAGCGACAGAAATTTATTGCCGAGAGCTTGGCCACAGTTAGATGAAGCAATGGCGCCTAACAACATATTCTCTGTGAGAAATGGGAAATGAGAAGCGATTGTCAGTTCCGGCAATTTTCACTCTGTGATTACAAGTAGGGTGATTGTGCGTAGAATAAAGTCGGGGATCAATACGGGTTTATATTTTCATCAAAAGGCTGTTAGTTTTATTTATTTATGTTGTGGATTGTTGTTTCTGATGCTGAATTTTGTGCCTTATCAGTGTGACTGACCTTACCTCACGCGCGCGCGCACACAAACACTTCTATATGTCCAGGTGAATACAAACGCGTAATCATTATCACAACACAGGTAATAAAAGCAAGGAGTGATTCACACACACACACAGTAATAGTAAAAGTAACATGTATGAGCTCACGAAGTCCGTAAAGCCCAGTAAGACAGGTGTGTCTGTCTGTTCGCATCTCCTACCTTGAGTCTGCGGACTTGACTGAGGTGTCCATGGAGTCTTTCCATACGAGGGATCTGCAGATGAAGAAGGTAATCACTGAGAACGAGCGATCATAAAAAACACAAGTTGGCGACTTTATTACATGAAAATATATATGAATGTTCAATACTCGTATTAACAGTTAGAGAAAATATATTTCAGTTTGTTTCATTCACTTGACGTAAACTGAGCCCGCGCTGAACGTTTCATTCTCACAAAATAAAATAGAAAATGAACAGAAAAACGAAGAAAATCATCCAATTTAAGGCATTGTGTGTTCAAGCTACGAATAAGTCTCTAAAGTAGCTGGATATGCCACTGAACCAATAACGGAGTAATATTTTATTAGAGGAACATAGTCGACAGCAGAGGTCGACTTAGTGCTGTTGAGACACGTGACCAATCACAGACATCATTGCCACTTGTTGTTGATGTCCAAGTCAGATGCTAAAGAATCTGAATCACAACCGAAGCAGCTAGTCATTATTTCTGCTGCCGCCTGGTTGAATGGTGTTTTGTCATCCGAAGCCGATTTTTAACTTTCGTTGATGAAACAGGTGTTCAACAAATTTCCGTTACCTGATAGTATCTTATACAGCATGAACAAACACGGCCCTTACAATTATTTGGCCAGTTGGAAATTACTATGCAGATTCAAATATAAGAGCTTGTCAATTACTTTTCACATCAGTTTGAAATGCTTAATTATTAATCACGTGCCAAGGTAATTGTCACCAGGCAGATACCTGTACTAGATAGGAAGTATCTTATTTATTAGGAAAATGACTGGAGTGAATGGTGTCTGATCTCGTGAGTGTGTGTGTGTGTGTTCGTGCGTGCGCGCGCTCGGCAACAGTGTCTAATAATTGTTGGAACTAGTAGGTAAACAACAGCATAGCCATGTAAACAGAATACAAGTGACAGCGAAGTGTACGCATCTACCGGTCAACCCTACTCCACATAAAAAGCTGCAGGTATGAATGAGGGGATAAATAAACATCAGTAGCTGCTGGGGCCAGAGATGAAATGTTTGACTACCGGGAGGTCTTTGATATGTTGTACGGCTGACCACTGACCATTCTACAAACAGAATAGGTCAAGGGGTCATGCTCAACTCCGAGAAGGAAAAAAACTGATTAAACTGCCTCCCACATCCCGAGCTGGCAGAAAAATATAGCAGTTGTCTATTATAAAAGGTTTGAAGGAAAATGTAAACCACGAGAAAAAAAATCTCTGTAAAAATCATTTATTTATATCATGAATATTAACAGATGCATGAAATAAAATGTTTCAGGAAAAATACATTTTGTAAGAGTCCAGTAGAAACTAAACTCTACCTTATTCAATGTTACCTTATTTATTTCAACGAGTCAGGCATAGTAAACTAAACGAAAAATGTAATGAAACCTATTTAGAAAACATTGGAAAACAAAATTAAAAGTTATGTGAACGCAGAGACATTAAAAATGACATTTATTTTATAAACTACTCCCTCATTTTATGTAGATGTTCAGAAGATTATTTTTATTTCAGAAAATTGTTATTTGCGCTATTTACTAAAATGTCAGGAACGTTCGTGAATTGTTGGATAGAATTATTTTTAATTGTTATTAATTAACGATTTGATAGTATTAGTACCTTTAAATCAGACATTTGGGTAGATGTGTATTGTGAACAGTACTTTACAGACCTAAGTATAGCTGATGACAGAGGTAACTAGGGAAAGGAAAATTGTTTGACTAGTGAATGAATTTAAATGTTTCCAGCCAGAAGACCACGCGAACACTCAGTAATGCCAAAACTCTCGTAGTGTGTCTCTTTCTTTCTTTCTCTCTCCCTCTCTCTCTATTATAGAAAGTGTGTGCGTGCGTGCGTGCGCGTGTGTGTATGTGGAAACCTTACAGTAAGCCTGACGGTGAGAGAGAAAGCAACAGTAGACTTCAAGGAAATATGCATGCTCTGTCTCTCACATACACACAGACAGAGAGAGAGAGAGTGGGGAACATTAACGGAACCTTGATTATGAATCAACTGCGAAACAACCAGCAAAGTTGTTGAGAGGCTAGTAGTTTTTTCAAGATTTCCGGTACTGGAAAAGTTGTGAAGTATGTAAGGAAAAAAATGCATCTACATGTGTTAAGTCTGTTTTCATCAGTTCTCAACATTGTGGAACTGATTTTCAAATCTGTCAGTGGCAAAGATGAGGAAAGACAAGAAATATCAAAAGACAAAAGAAGAGGAAAAGACAAGCGAAATCTTCAAGAATGCGACAAATCGCAAGTAATGTTTTCTTTCTTTCTAGACTTGAGTGAGAAATTATTTAAACTGCTACTGTAGTTCATGCCAGGTGAAAACTACAGGAGGTTGACAGTCGGACATGAACAATGAAGGATGCTTTATCAAAATGACTGCCACCCACGTGAAAACTTTACTCTTTTGGTGGCCTTTGGATCAACAGACAGGAAATTATATCGTGGCTTGATGTTTCGACAAGCTCATTGACACCTTGTTTATTTTCTTAACACGAGGAAACTTTAATTCTAAGATATTTTATAAATTGAAAACTCATCGGAGGAGCACAAGTCAAGTGCACTTCGATAAGATGTCAACCTTTTTACAAAATGCCTCCCTGAATTTTTAAAGGTGCACTGATGACGTAGGTAATAGCGGCCTGGGGGGTGGAAGGTTGAGGTTGGAAGGGGTGGGAGTGGGGGCTGACGGCAGTGGGTGGAAAAAAAGCGGAAGTGACGTACCCGGAAACATCATGCCAGGAATGCTGGTGAAGGTACACGCTCTGTAGTACTCCTGTTGGGAAATCGTCTGCATGGCGACGTGGTGTAGGTAGCCGGACGACGCAGGGTGAGCGCTGCTCAGTCACCTCCGCGCACTTCCTCTGACAAACTGCACCGCCAGGCACTCCACACACACACTCCTCGAATCTTCTTTTGGAACCCACTTGTCCTTCTTTCAGGAAGTCGGGACAGCCTGCCTTTCTCTTCTCTCAGCACTCAAGCCACCTCCTTCCGTTTCTCTCTTCCGCTCTTCTGTCTTTTTCTTCCTTCCGTCTCTCCCTCTCTTTCCTTTTTTTTTTTTTCTTCTTAATGTCAAGCCCCTCCTACTACCTACTGCCAACAGCCACCCCCCCTTAGGCGCTCACTCGGGTTGTATCGCACCCCTTTGCTAAGGCCGACGGCTCGCTGATTGTTCTTATGTATCTAATTTTCTCAGCCTCGAGCCAGTTTCCGAAAAACGCGAAGCGCAATTTCCTAACGGAACCCGCCGGCCCTCCTCGGCAACCGGTTACAAGGAAATCTGCTTGGAAATAGGGAGGAAACTTTCAAGCACCGATTTTAAATCAGTTCCGCATAGCCTTGCCATGGGAGGAGGAAACTGGTCATTGATTTACGCCGATGCCATTTATACCAAAGTCATGTTTAATCAAAAACCAATCACGCCGGCCAATCACCGTGCCAATTATCACCCTAAGGTCTCTGATTGGCTGGCGCCGGGGCTCGTGCGCCGCTATTGTAATGGCGGCGGGCGGCGGGGTGTGTTGCCATAGCGACCGCGCGCCAGCCTGCCTCCACGTGCGTGGCGTGTTGACACGGCGCGAGAGAGAGAAGAAGAGAGAGGAGAGAGAGAGGTCCGTGCGCGCAGGGCTGCTACGCGGGGGTGTGTCTCCAGTGGCAAAAGGGCCGCCTTGTCTCCTGGCCATGTCCCTCCGAACCCTCCCCACTTCTCTGTCTCCTGTCGTCCTGGAGGACGCGCGTCTTGGAGCGCGCGTGCTGTCACACGGGTGGCGGCCAGGAGAAAGGCGGGTCAATCGTTGGGCTTTGACGGTGCGGCGAAGAGTGACAGACTGAAGTCATGCGTCCACGTTCTTGACTGTCACCGGACTTTTTTGTGTTTTGTTTTGGCCTCACCTCGTTGGGTGAAAACGAGGCTCTACGTTTTATCACGGAGCAGTAGGGGGTAAATAGGTGAAGGGGGTAGAGAGAGAGTTATTTGTACGGAAGGAAAAAAAATATACTCAACTTGTTTATCAAAACAGATGTTACTGATGACACGAACCCCATCACGTGACTGACCGTCAGGTGTGACGTTCACATGAACCAGGTACGTCGGCGAGGAAGCAAGGTCTGGAGTGACTATCCTCCGATGTGGGATCGCCCGTGTCCAGTCATCTGAAGAACACCTGGCTTCAGGCTCAACCTTTCCGACGCTTGGAAATATCCTGGACTGGACTGGACCACGAATCCACGCAATAAATTATGGCGCAAGCCTGCGCAAAATAGGGGAAAAGTCGAGAGGTCGTGGGAATGGACACGCAGGACTGGTCCCTTCCACATTCAGAAGTTCTGAAACAAGGCTCGGTTTGAGAAAAGTCGGACAGGTGTTGGCGTGCTTTGAAGTCTGGTGCAGGCAGATGATCAGGTTTAAGAGGGAGGCAAGCTGCATTTCGTGTGGGCATGTGTGTGTTCGACTTAAACATGTCCTCCTCTCTCTGACGGCCTAGAGTTTTGTCTCTGTTTGATCATACAGAAAAACGCTTGTCACAGGAAATATTATCTACAAGAATATGTTCCTCCTGTCGTCAAGTCGAAAACTCATGACGTGCGAGTAGAACTAATTCCACCTCACAGTCATCCCTCCCTCACACCTACCCCTCCCCTCTCGACCTCCCCCACTTTTCTCCTTCGTCAGCAGCTTTAAAAAAATTGTCTTCAAAGTTTTTATCTTTCCTTTAACTTTCTTTTTTTATCAAACCAACCAACCATCCAACCAACCAGCCAACCAACAAGAAGTCCTCAATGAACCGAATTACAGCAGCTAGTCAGTAAGGTCACAGGTCAAGTAAGGACTGTTGGCTCAAACAGTCCATGACGTCACACAACGACGTTAACTTAAAAAGTCGCTGTGGTGGATTTTGTTGGGGGTCGATGAACGTCAGGAATACGGAAGACGTCATCGTTAACAAAGCAGACGACCGATTTATCTCAAACATCAGTGTCACGCTGTGCTTTCAAAATGGCGTCTTCTTTGAAAGAAGAGTTTTATTTATGCTCGTGACGGCAGTAGCCTATTTTTCGGTAATACGAACCTTGCAACTCGGTACTTACAGGACGTTAAAAAAAACGACGAGAGTTTAGGAAGCTGTGATGTGACTTGGGTGGAGAATTGCTTTTAAAACATGAAAAGGGTGTCTCTCCAATGCCGTCTACAGTCAGTTCCCGAGGAACCTCGTAATGTCTCGTTTTCAACGAGATTTGTCCAGAACAAACATTCAGTCCTGAAAGTAAGACCGAGCTTAGGTGCTTTTGAAGAGGAACTTTTTTAATGCAAAAGACTTGACGAAGACCTTGAATCGGGATGTCTAAAATCTAGGGAATGTTGGTCTTTTTTTCAGTCCACACACATTCTATAAAATCTGTATTTTCAAAACTTCTCACTGCTTCCGTTTTCGATTAAAAACTACAGAATAAGCAAGGACATTGTTAACAATTTGCATCTGCGTATTTTTTCGGAACCCACAGTGTGACTTCGAGGAGTCACGTGATTGCGATCTGCAATATGGACATGCTGTATAATCAAATTTTGGTACATTATTCATATTTCTATTACTTTAAACAAATCTTTTAGAGGTTGACGCTGAGGATGGACATTCTAAAAGTCGTATACTTTGTTTGGTCGTTCTAAAAAATTTCAATAATAATTTTTAAACGATTGCGACATCAGCAATGAGGAAAGATAACATGCCGCCAATTAACAGGTTTGTCCATCTGTCTGTCTGTCTGTCTGTCTGTCTGTCTGTCTGTCTGTCTGTCTGTCTGTCTGTCTGTCTGTCTGTCTGTCTGTCTGTCTGTCTGTCATAAATTTATCGCACTGCGGAAAACTTCACCAACCAAGCATCTCATATATTTACCAAGAAGAGAAGTTCGCTTTGATGTACTGTTTATTCAAACTCGGAAACCGGGAAAAACCTCAGGAAGGATTTGAAGAACTTGACCTCGGCCAAGTGCTTTACGTCATCCTGATTGTGCCCATGCCAGCTGGTCACGTGATGGAGTAGCAAGCACTTGTCTTGAGTCCGCAGCAGAACGATAAGTCCTTCCTCTTCCCTCGTGTGTAAAGATGACCATAAAGGACCTCCGTGTCAAGGGCTAACTTAATTAGAACCCACGAAAAGACCCGCTTTTCTACTACACTGTGGTCAGCAGACCGAGACCACAAACACTTAGCTCCCCCTCGACGATCCACTCGACTGAATACAAACACACCTGTGGTGGAAGTCGTGTGGTCTTCCTTTAACCTTGTTGCCGCCTGAGCATGAATTTGCAGGTTTGTGTTTGTTGTACTGTCGACGACGGAGGGGTTGAGGTGGGAAAGGTTGTCGTGGGCTAAGGGCAAAAGGTTTTATCCCAGGTCGAAGTGCCCTGTTCTCACCTGAGCCCACGAAGATGATGTGTGCTCTGAGAGTCAGTCAAGCTGTAGGTTCATATGTACGATAGAAATGGATTCAAATAATCGGTTTCAGATTATTTGTAACAGAAGTAAAGATCATGCGTTTTATTTCGAAATTATTTTTTTAAATAATTGATATGATCACGGCTCTTCAAGAATAAATCCTCACAGGATAGGGAACCGTAGGGATTGTTGCATGACACTAAAGATTTTTGTTTTTGTTGGTTTTTTGTGTTTCGGGGGAGGGGGAGGTCTGGTAACAAAAGGTTTTGAAACTGTTAAAAGACGTTTGACTCTGTCACAGAATTTCCTACTTTCATATGACAACGGACATTTCAGGTTATCAGACAGCACCTTGACTTCATCTATTGATGTCACGTGACTTTTGTTTTTAAAAGTTTGTCACAGGACTGAGGATTTGGGGGATTGTTATAGGGCGTTGACCCTTAGGTGTCCTTAGAGAGAGTCTGAGATTACCATGTGATTACCATGATCGTTTGATGAATGATCGCCATCCGACAGTGGTAAAGGTTCGCCTTGTAGAAGTCTTTATGTTTGGTGAGGTGAGTGTGTGCGCGTGTGTGCGCGCGCGTATGTGTGTGTGTATGTGCGTGAGTGGTTCTAACAAATATAAAGACAGAGGCGTGAACGAGGGAATATAAAATCTCTCTCCACCTGTCAGCAGTTTCCATCCTGTACGAACCAACCTGCTAAGTAGCTGTCTTAACTTCCGTCAGGACACTCACGTAGCTCAAAGCGCAATAAAAGTTGAGACGTCGCCATCTTGCTTCTCGAAAGTGAAAGTAGTCCAGAGCTGACTGTCATACTATCGGGTACATATCGCATTCAAGTGTCCTCTCGGGTGACTGTCATGAAGTATACAACTGGAGTTGGGTAGATCTATGACGATGGACAAGCAAAGCCAGCGTCTGAAGTTCTCCGCCACCCGACATCGAGTGGCTGGGGCTGACAATGTTTCCGCGATCTCTCAAAGGTCAGCTCCCTCCTTTCTCAGGCCATTAGGACCCACGCTCATAAACTCTCTCTCCTCCACCCCTCCGTCAGGGAGGGGCTTTTCATGCTCACATGCATGGTGGATTCAGTTCAAGGACAGAAGGAAGGAGAGCCGATGTAAAACAGCGATATGGCAACATCGTTTGCATTTATGAGCCGTCGACGGCCGATGGAGAAAGAATCACATCTGCAAAACTTGAAACACTTGTCTTTTTGTGTTGTCAGAAGACTAGTTTTGTTGTTCTGCTCGCTTTTGTTGTTTTCTTTTCATCATCCTTGCGTTCTGTTTTATTGGTTATTCCAGCTAGGTGGTGAAGGGAGGGCCTGCTGGGGCCGTTACTCTTGATGCATAAATTGAGGGCAACTGTCGATGACATCAGACATTTATATACATTGTGTTTTAAATTACATCAGACATTGATAAATGAGACTCTAAACAACTTTTCACTTTTTTGTGTGTTGCTGTTGTTTTTGTTGTTGTTGCAACTAGTACTTGTATTACTACTAAAGCGTTTTATTTCTTTTTCACCTCATCTTTTTATTCATCTTTTCCATGTTTTACCTTTCCTGAATCTTACTTTCAACAGTTTTCTTAATTTATTAAAAATGATTTTGTAATACCTGTAGTACGAGTGGTTGTTTCATATTGCTATTAATACAGCATAGTAAACATAGAAAATAAAACATAAATCTCTTTCTTTCTCTCTCTCTCTCTCTCTCTCTCTCTCGCACTCTCTGTTTCGGATCTTTTTTCACGAGTGGAGGACCCTACAGAAAACAACACTGCGGATGATGATTTATTTGACAATGCTTTTAATGAGCTTCCGTTCTTAGCCTGGCACATCTCTGGCAGTGGGTTTGATTTCTCGCTGTTAGAGTAGCCTCCCCCAATCTATCCCTTTTGTCGCTGACTCGTGACTTTTTTTTTTTTCCTGTCGTGTGTAAATGCCCGTATGTAGCAGTCTTCGCTCGCCCTGCTTTCCATCGCTGTGGTGTCATTAGCACACGCGCATGCGCGTAGGACACCTTCCGGTCTCTACCAATTCATGCGCTCAATTTCATTCTGTTTAACCAGAACATAACATTTTGTTACACTTCTTTCGCCTCCACGCGGAATATTTACGAAATACTTGGTTTTGCATTCGTCGGTGCGCATGCGTGACCGTTCTTCCTGTGCGTGCATATTCCTGAGCAAAGACAATGACTTCGCTGCCTCGACCTGTGTCGCCCTGACAAGCCAAGGTACCCGACTTCATGCAGTTCATTGCAGCCGAGGGTTCCAGGACCGTGCAGCCTCTGAACCAACGACGGCGTTTGCTTGGCATCTCGCTGGCTGAGGGGCCAGCCTGGCCTTATCGATAAGTAAGGCTGTCGGCCATTTAGTCTGCTTGCCGCTTTCTGGCATTTATTTGGTCAGCACTCCAAGCTCCGGCGATCCGGTAGCACACGTAAGTGCCGCCATAACGGACTTGCAGCTTTTGTTGTCGTCTGCTGGAAAGCCACTCGACGGATGGAGCTCGACGTCCGTTTGCTGTTGGGTTTTTTTTTTCAAACATTCGCTTAGAGAAGAGACAAAGGACGCTATTGGTCGAGTTATTTGAGTCTATAAGCAGATATGCGAGTCATTAAAATCTCCTCTTTTGAAGGCGTGGGGATTGGAGCCAGATACTTAATTGACAGACAGACAGACGGACGGACGGACGGACGGACGGACGGACGGACATATAATCAAAATATAATGTCTTGAGTTGAGAAAATGCGTTATTTCATTCCACAACAGTCAAGGAATGAAAAAAAATAGTTCCTTTTACACCATGGACACTGAGATTGTATACTTTTGTGACGACACAGATGATGGCCTCTTTCCAGCATGGTGGTATAAAGATCTCACATCTTGGACACAGAACAAAGCTATTCGCTTCAATTTGGGAATCTATATTTTATAATGACCATATGTTTGTTGCTTGTTTTTAGCTCGATGCTAAGCTGTTGTCCGGTGGAGCAAAGAAAACAAACAGAAAGGAATGACGGGATTGTTGAGATGCCAGAGACGGGATCTGAACCAAGACACCCAGTGTTCAGCGTTACAAACACCACCGCACCCACCGACGCAACCCCAACCTAAACAAGAGGAGGACGAAAAGAAAAGTGAAAGTGGGGACAGAGGAGGGGTTGTAAGCAGCAGAGAAAGATAAACCTCAGAAGCATGAGAAAAAGACATCTCTCGATCATCGTGGACGAAAATAAAGTTAGGACTAAAATCAGAAACTGAGAGAGAGTGAGCAGACTCTGCCTCCCCGTCACCTCGCACCACACCCGTTCCCTCCCTCAATATATTCACTGCCGCGGGACCTGTTATGACTGAAGATGCTCCCAGACAAAAGCAGCTGCCACACCGCCACAAGCAGCGCATCCACCCCACCCCATCCCCAACTCCCATACACACACTCCGGCCCCTACCCCAACCGCACCACCTCCTGGCAGACCCCGGCAACGTGATTACGTCTGTGCGCATGCCCAAACACCAGCGGGTCATAACTCCAGCCGCTTGAGACATAAGGGCTTTCCGATCGAGCGCGCTTTATGGAGGGACGTGACTGTAAACAAAGTCACGGTGCTTAGAGCAGCGCGTGCATCACCCTCCTGCCTGCAATGGCCGCGCCGTCCCTCCCACAGTATAGTCGCAGATGCCGGCTAAGAAATGGTCAGCGAGAGATCGAAGCAACTTGCGGGCGTTGGGAGAGAAGTATCAATCGTAAGTAGTCGTTAGGTCCTCGACCTAATGTTTGTGTTTGTGGACGGGCTTGTTTTGAACTTTGATTTGTGTGTGGCTGCTGAGGTTCAGAATGTGGTAGAGGTATAAATTGGATGTTTATAATGCACACGTGAGTGATGTAAAAAAAATTATTTGACCATTTAAGGACTATTAGTAGAGTAGATGTGTAAATTTGGTGTAACCCTAACCCTTTGACGAGCATTGGCGTATGGTGTACAAATAAATAAATAAAATAAACATACACACACACAAATAGACTACGTAATGTGACGCGTGCAAAAGATATCTCAAAATATGACCAACAGATTTTTATATAGGCTATATAAAATATACAGCGCACGTGTGCACACAGACGCACAGTGACAGTCACAGAAAGGGAGCGCACTCTGATATATTCACTAAAAACCAAACTTTGCACTCTTTCAATTGTTAGAGATGTAATTTCGTCTGTCTTCACCAACTTTCCTCTAACTACCTAACCCACGTATCATATCATATGCACATTCATTGCCCCCAGCCCCTCCTCACGCGTAACACCCTCCCCACACACCATTCTCTCCTCCACCCCACAGCCTCCCCCGTGAAAGCTCTTTCGTTTTGTACGCTCGACTAGTGTCTGGGTGATGGCGATGTCAGTGTGTGTGTGTGGAGGACAGAGCTCTATTACAGACCATCGCAGCCGTGTTATTACTCCGCACTAATACACCCCTCCTTCCAGCAAAGGGAGTGAATTCTCAATCAGCTCCCTTTTCCACCCGGTTGCCCTTACGCGCCGCTGTTGATCGTTGAACTTTTGCTCGGTGGGCAAGGGGCGGAATCCTTACTCGAAAGTTCAGAGTAATTAATGGGACTCCAGGCCGGCCCCAGTGTCTCTGTAACAGTCCCTTTCTCGCGCCTGTCTTAATTGGCAAGTGGAGGCTTCGCGGTTCCTCCATGAAACGGAACGTTTCATTAGAATTTTGAGGATTTATTTCTTCTTTCAAAATAATTAAAAGTATGTCATACTTTAACAACTAACTTTTTTACCATTGGTGATTTTTTGGAACATGTTTATGTAATACATTGATAGTGCAAGAGCCAGTGAGGTAAGAGAGATGATAGAAATGCTAGAATAGTTATTTGTGAAATTTTGAGGAATAAAAATCCTCATTATTTGCTTCAATCCTGAACCTCACTATGATTATCAAGGGACAGGTTCCTCTACGTGGTCAACTTTTACGGGTGAATGGCGTTATAAGTGAGAGACATACTAAGTCCATGATGCAATGACAGATATACCGTTGGACTACGCTCTGATGCTCTTCACTCGAGGGCAAGAACTCCTGGCACAGTCCAGTGAGCAGGCTCCCCCACGTCACGCAGCGGGCTAGCCGAGTTTTTCGGTGCAGGGTCCAACCGGGACGCATGCGCCGTTGCTAATGACAGCTTTTAAGCAATTTGACACAATCATTGTGCACCCAGATGCGGGCGCTGCAGCTCGGCCAACTCTCCTGATGGCAGAAGCGACGCTGCCTCCGTGTCCTGCAGTGTCGCAGATCGCTTTTCTGCCGCTTCCCTTTGTCACCGCCAGGGTTTTCATCTGGCCGATAAAGATCGCCCGCCCGTGTGTTCGATGAGAGAGATGGGAATAGGGCCGCTCTCAATTGCAAGGTGAAATGGATACGTCTGGCCGCAAAATTAGAGTTTGATTGCACAAGGACCGTGTTTATGTTGCCAGAAATATGCTTTACATCTTTTCTCTTTGCTTTCAGATAGAGACGATTAGGGTCTGGGACGCTGTGGTGTGACCATGAAGCAGCTCGTCGCCTTGATAAGCCTCATACAGGGGCCCGAGGTGCGACTTGATGTTGTGCGAGTGCCGTGTCTTTTGTCATTAGTCATTAGTCACAGTCTCTTTGACTCTTGCGAGTGACAAACTGACCTACATTTTTTACAGAGTCTCTGATGGTGGCATGAAAAAAAATTTAAAAACATCTTAAGTGGTAACATTAGCAGCTATTCGCGTTTTAAAGAAACCTTGGGCGGTCCGATGATAATAGTAGGAAGGTGTTGAGCTACCAGAACATCGATGATCGTATGTTTTCTTCTATGATGTATTTTGGAGTAGCCTCTCATTTTCAGGGCTGACTGTTTCTACTTGGCTGTATTTGCTGATTCATTTTTAAAACAGCAGCGAACGTGACAAAAAAAAAAAAAAAAGAATTGCAGTGGGTGGAAACCAGAGTATGTAAAACGTCGATGACATTACAGAACACTGTCAAGAAAACGATCGGACACAGGTGGATTGTGGGATACATTTGGGAGGTATTGAGTCTTGGGGGGAAGGTACGGGAGGGGGAAGAGTGGACGATTCCTATTTATTTTAGTTGATTGTACAATAGATTGACGTTTGACGGGCCCCTATGTGTCCCACGAAGGTGTGTGCCGGACCATCTGATCATTTTAGGGAACAGCGTTTTCAGCGTATATCTGTGATATAGAAACAAAAATACAATTTTACTGTATTAAATACATGTTAGAAAATTCCAATAGCAGTTTAATGAAGGCTTCAAATAATTAGAGTGTTACAGAGAGAGAGAGAGAAAGAGAAAGACAAATAGAATCTCTATAATCATTTATTTTGTCTATTGCATGTATTATCTTTGTAATTTGTCATCGATACTAAACTTCATATTTTCTCTTTTTTGTGTATCTTGTTATTTTCTAGTATTGTCTTAGAGTGTTCTTTCGTCACTAGGCATATTATCAGTGAGTTCTAATTGAATATCTCCAGCTCCAAATTCAGGATAGGTAATATAGCCAACTGATATAATCGTATCTTCAATGGTATCCTTGAATAAGGGACAAGTCAGCTGTGGTATAGTCTTAGTTGCTGGCTCGGCATCAAACACCAATCCCCACCACACACACACACCTGCAGCTTTAGGCATTATTTTTGGAGGTAATGAGGGAAGAGGTACGATAAAATAAATTTTTTATTTCGACCTTTAAACTCCGTCGATACAAATAAAAAGCAGAGCGATAATTGTATTTTTTTTAAGAGGACAGAACAAGATACTGGACTCAATGAGAGATTAACAGCAAATTTTCAACCCTGTCACATTTGCAGTCATTAGAATCCTTACTCTGTTTAAACTTCACCGTTTGCCGACAGGTCTTTTCGAGAAGTTTGAGTATGGACAAATGCATTTAATGTAAAGTGTATTGACCACATTTGTTTGTCATCTGTTCAAGACTCGTTTCGCCTCAGATACTCTTATTCCTTTTTTAAGTTTATCTCCTGCGAGTGAGAAAAATCGAAAAAAAAACTGCGAACAGTCCAAGTGTAGTAAAATAGATGTCATGGCCCTGGGGCGCTTATGTTTTCATAATAAAGATTATTAGAAGTGGTTTGTTTGTGCAGTGGGTTACTTGACACCACGTGGACAACATCTACAGAAACACAATCAAGAAGAAGAAAAACAAAATAAAGAGCACGAAAGAAATTTCCTAGGGTAAAATAGTTAATAAAAAAAGCTTTATCAGTATAGAAAAATATATCCGATAGATCGAGGGATCGTTTTTTAACGAAGCATCTTGTGACTTCGCTTCATCTCACTGGTCCAACATGGTGTGAGTTGTCTGCTCTTGTGTGACAAAACATGATTGGGGTGGACGACCCTGATAAAAAAAAAGTACATTTGATATGTTTGGCCGGTCTGACCGCTACACCCTGGGCAGACGGCCAACACTGAGTGTAAGCGACCGGCCGTTGACTGACCTGATTCAGTGGGTGCTGGGAGGATGGGAGGATACGTATCCCTCCCCTCTGCTTGTCCACAAATTGTGTCAGCAGCCGAGCGCCTGGTGCTGGAGCGGACTAGGGCGTGTGCCCCGACAGCCACGCACGTGGAAGGGAGAAAAAAAGACAAAAAATTATAATAATAAACAATAAAAAAGGAGGAAAATGTCGACATGCCGCGTCATACACCACTCTGCAGGAGGTGATCGTTAAGAGTGGTCCCCCTTTGCTTGTCTCTCTTCCCGATCGGATTGGATTTCTTTTTATGCAGTGCCTCCAGCGGTTGACAAGTTTTATAACGTGAATGTGAACGATCGCCTTGCTTTGTTTTGTTTTCTTTGTTTTTACTTTTTTGTTACTGTTTTGTTTTGGGTTTTGTTTTGTTTTTTTTTTCACAGTGATCTTCCCCAGACGATATGATAAAGCAATAATACTGGACTTCAAGTATCAAATTATGTTTTGTTTATTTATTTATTTATTTTTTTGTTGTTAGTTGTATGTGTCTTTTGTTTGTTGTTTTTGTTTAAAAAGATTTATGGAACCTGTTACAAGGTGATACTCGTGCATCTGCACTTCTCCCAGTGAGCAGTAAAATGCAACGACTAGCAATTACAAAGACACTGTCTTATATACCAATGCTTATATGCTCATCATATACTCTTTGAACTGTATAGTCTGACACTGGCGAACATCTGTTTTCATTCACCGATTGTTACTTAAACAAATCATCATCATCATCATCATCATCATCATCATCATCATCATCATCATCATCATCAGGCATTTTAGTGATTTCTTGATTCACGTCTTGTTAGACTGACACGATGCTAGAATTCGGTAACAATCAGATAACATAAACCCTGTCACTACCAAATGTCTTTGGGTCACTTCTTCACCTGATATTTACCATTCAAACACTAGCGACTACAGGAGGCAAAACAAGACAGGCACGGAAAAGGTAGCTCCACACTCAGGGGCAATAAGTGGAACTCTTACGAGCGTTTCGTGGTACCCTGAGCGTCCTTCATGAAACGTGGTTACTCGCCCATGTCAAATTAAGTGCGAACATAGGATTGGCTCTGTAACAGCATTTTCCTCAGCATTATCAGCGTCTTCTGGCTCTTTGTCTGTCTTCAGAAGCGAGGACCAAGAAAGGAGATTGGTCCATTCTCTTCCTAACACGCTCAGGCCGTTTTCCCCCTTCGCTGTCATGACATTGTGCCTGCTGAATGTGTTTTTCCCGCTGGGCACTGAAGACGTTCGTCGTAATGGTCACCATCAAAACCTGATGGATATCCTTGCCCGAGCTTTCGCGGTGGCATACAAATTTCATCGGTCTCTCGCACTAGTCTTTCAGGCCCCCCTTGCTAAACCTCCTCCCTACCTCTATACGTTGAGGGAACTCTGGAACAGCGGGAGCGCCGAACCAAAGTGTGGACCAGAAAGCTGAACCGTGGGCTGGGGCAGCGAGTCCCTCCCGTAATGGCTGCTTTCAGGCGACGCGCGATGGCGGAGCGGAGGTTAGCACGAAACGTCTGGGCTGTCACGCGAGGGAGGGATAGCGCTGGGGCGGCCAGATGCAAATGTTGGCAAATTGCGTTTGTCCACGCCTTGTCTCGCCCTCCGCTCCCGCTCCCGGGTCTTGCCGTGGCTCCGGCTCCAGACGACAGCGAAGATCGGCACGCGAGAGAGGGAGGGATGGAGGGGGAGAGAAGAGAGAGAGATAGGAAGACAGGAGTGCAAAAAGCATGGTAGGGGAGTGGAGGTGGATGCGGAATGGGATTGCAAGAGATGCACAGCCGATCGCGTCTGTGAGGAAACCTGAGGTAGGTTTTCAGTGCGAGATCGATACCCCCGTTGCCTTCTGAAGAAGGGAAGTTTCTCGCGGCACCGCTAATGTTCTCTGTTCGGAGGCAAAGGCTGCAGGTTTGTGAGATGGCTCATATGCATTTTCTTTTTTTTCAAAATTTAAAAAATCCTTACGTAGCAAAACAAGTATCGAAACGCATTTTTTTTGCATCTAAGAGTTTAAGCGAATCTTTAAGGACGTCGTCTGCGTGTGGTAAGGCAACTAGTATTGGCAACTTTTACGAATGTATTTCTCCGATAACTGATATTACTTTTCCGAAGAAAAGCTGAAGAAAAATCTGGATTTAGTGGATGATTAGGAGGGCGATAAAAATATGCTTGACCTTCGCTGCATCGCGCGGCCTAAGGTAGCCCGAGCGCAACAATAACGAGCTGTTTGCACCTGCAAATTAATGTATCCCTTAATCTTTCATGCTTCGGTGACAACTTCGACTACAGCAAACATGTGAAAAAATGTGGTGGGGACACAGACCAGCCGCACTCCGAGCAATGGCGGCAAACGAACGATAAAACTCGACACAATGAACATACCCTGATCAGAAATGGACAATAGTAAACACCCATGGTCAATCCCTGTAGGAAACTACGGAAAAGGAGAGGAAACAGACGCCATGGTTTTAAGATGAGACATTACATGGTCATGGAGAAGCTTGGCTGTGTGATTAGGTTTCTCTGTCTTATGTGGTTAGACTTATGTGTAAAGCATCCTGTAGGTGCATTGACGACATAAGGACAAGGCCAGGTGCCTGTGCTCAATGAACATGTCTGCCATGTAAAGACAATGGCCAGCCCTCACGTCCTTCCTCTAAAATTTCGGCCGTCTTTCCGTCCTATCTAAACAGGCTTCAGGAGCAGTGATGACTTCATTTTTTCCAGGAGCATTTCCTACACCTCTTTTCTCGCTCTTCTCGCATTTTCTTTCATGTTTCTCCTCTTCCCCAATCAGTTTGCCTTCTCTTACATATTGAGCTTTTCGGCATTTTTAGTTTTTCAGTCTTCTCCCTTCCTCTACTTCCTCTAATCTTTTCATCTCCTTTATTGGTTTTTTTTTTCTCTTCTTTTCATCACCCCCCCCCCAAACATTTGAATAATAATTTCTTCTTAAAATAAGAATGAAATGGACATGTATAGCGCATTATCCCAGAGAGTTAAATGCGCTTGGCTTACAAAATAATGTGTAGTGCAGGAGACAACTACGGTAGAGCAGTTTGCTCTCAAAGAGGGAGGGAGGGGAGAGATGGATGAAAATGAGGGTGAAGGAAAGGAGGCCGTCAAAATGGCGAGATCTTTGAAGGTGGTCAGTGTGCGAGACGACACGAGCAAGGCATTCCACTCTCTGGGACCAGGCAAGAAGCTGTGGCCTAGATTATGTCCCTTTGATGCGAGGCACATACACAACGAGTGCTCCCAGACATCCACATCCTAAACCGCGAAATTCCAGCCACGTGGACAGGTGTCACGCATAGTGTGTCCCGAGACAAGATCTGAACCCCGAGTTTCTCACTGCAGTGGTGACAAGCGAGTGTTTTAACCACTTCATTTCCGGGCGCCCCTTACATAATTTTGATGTAAGCTAGGCCACAAATATATTTTCCTGTATTCGATTTTTATTTGCTTTTGTTTGGCGTTTGTTTGTTTGTTTGTTTGTTTTGGGGGGGGGGGTCTTTTGTTTTGTTTCTTTTTGATTTTATTTTCTTTGGTTCCTTGTTATGTTAGTGCTTTTGGTTGGTTTTTTTGTCTTTTTACTTTTTTTTTACTTTTCTCCACAAAAACATCGCCTGCATTCCAACAAAAGGGACTGGGAGTTGACGAACGAGTGTTGCTAAGAGCACACAAAGAAAAACTTGGCGTCAGAGGATCGAGGAAGTAGTGTTGGCAACAAAAATAAAGTGTTTTTTTTTAAATTCCAGAGTACTAAGTGATTTCAATAGGCGCCGTGGAATCTGGGCAACAGAAAGGCCATTAAAAAAAGAAAAAAAAATCGTCATTCCTGGTTACATTGCAAGCGCTGGACACTTTGTAAGCGACCGAAGCTCGTGGCCCTTCGAAGACGCGAGTGTGGGGGACAGACCTGCCGACAACGCCAAGAAGAGTTGCTCCCCACCCCACCACCGCCACCCTTCACCCCTTTCCCTTGTCCTGCAGGCCCTGTGGCTATGACTGGACATCCTGGCTGAGAGCTGCTGCAGTGCTCGGTTTCAGTTTCTCAAACCAAGATTAAAATCTGCCGAAGCTTGTTTTCAACAACAGAAATGAGTGTGCAATAAAACACACACACAAAAAAAAAGCCGCGTCGAGAGCAGCAGTTAACTCCAAACAGATCCGAAAATTATCTGTTTTTTCCTCTCTCTTTCTCTCTTTTCCTACCCCTCCCCCTCTCCTGCCACCCTCGGGTCAGACTTGTTAGGGCGTGACGTCGAATGATAGCGGCATCGGTTGTCCGGGACACCGGAAGTGGCGTCCATTACGGCAGGGCTGCCGGGAGCTACCTGCGAGCGGTAAGTAAACACGGATGATGGCTGCTAGTCGCGGAGGCATCTCGCGCCGTGTTTACCTCCTCGCCGGCGTCTCCCAGCATCTTACGCGGTCAGGCACGTTCGGCCTGCCACGTCCTGGCTCCCGCACTTCTTCATTCGGATGGTCAGCGCGTGGAGGCAGAGAATCGTCGAGTATGCGGTGACTGATTAGACAATCAAAGCCTCCGCGGCTGCAGGTTCGTGGTCTTCGATCTGCAGCTTAACACCGGTCAAGTCCTCCAGAAAAAAATATTAAAAAACTCAGGTAAAGTTTTTTTTTTTTTTTTGCCAACCTGGAAGTCAACGGTGACAAAGATTTTTTTTCTCCTGCAGTGCACTGGTTCGCCTGGCTGCAGTGACATTTTAAAATATCCTACAAAACCCTATTTTTGTCATCGCTCCCATGATATTAAAAAGAAATATGACAAAGCCATAACTTTTTCGCGGCTCTTTTGCGCTCGTTGGATCCCGCAGGTTTTCACGGAAATAGTGAAAGGGGTGCTGTCAACTCAGCATCTTGATCACTCAGCTGTAAGTGTGAGTGTAACACAAGAAACTTTCTCTCATCAAAAGTCTTCGAGCAATGCCCCCTGCCCAGCCTGAATTATCTGTGATCATGAAGTCTGTGAAGGACAATGCAAGAAGCCAATCATGCCTATAAAGGTTAAGAGGTTTAAAGCACAAATATTCACCAGCAAGGAAAGTAAAAAAAAGATACTGATTCTCTTTTTCGCTTTCAACTGGTAAAGAATCACTTATTCATAATAGTTTTATAGTTGCAGAAAGTTCAAGTAAGCCGCCATCTTTTGCGTACTATTTCGCGAAGGAAAGAAAGAAACCTGACCCTAGCTTGTGACTTTGTCGAACTCATTTGACAACAAAAGTGTCGAGCTGTTGGGGGCGGGAAGAGCTTAGAACATTTTCCCGCCTTGATTTCTTGCTTGTAATATTCGAGGAGCACGAAATGTTTGTGGTCTACGGAAAGGCCGAGCTTACTGCAAGGATGTCAAGGGACTTGCTCTCCTCCTCCCTTTGACAAAGCAGGGTGCGTGCAGGGCACGAGCAAGGATATGTCAAGTGCTAATCCCAGTACAACCGGTGTCAATGAAGTCACCCGAAAGGATGTACATTTAGCTTTTCAAAGTCATTCTTCTATTTTTCAGACTCAAAGACCGTGGAATATAGAAGTTATATTATGGAAGTCTGTAGCTGCCATATTGGAAGTATGGAATCGAGTGTAATATCAAACTTTCATCTCGTTTCTCTAATTCCTCAACTTTTCGTCGCTGTAATCGAAGCTCGGAATTATACGTTCCAAATCCTGGATGCCAGTGTTTTGACGACCTCACTAAGAACTCTGCCCTGGGAAGGTTGCCAAAGAGGTCATTGATAACAAAATATGGCAACCTGTGAAACATCGGAGAATTGCGTTTTACACGCGATTATAAGTTACCAATCTCTTACAATACATTTTGAGTATAACCGATTCAGAATTCTCACGATTCTCCATCATTTAAACCCAATTTTATAGTTGACCAGTGTTCCTCTAAAAGTGCAAAAGTGTTATATAGGATGAATAAAGAAAAAAATGTGTTGATTTTTGTATCATTTCATTCGAATGAAGCGTTTATATAAATGTTGCTCAGACCCAGAAACACCTTTTATAGATCAGATACACAAAACGGTATCGGGTAATTCCTTGTCTTAAAATCCCCTATTTAAAAAAAAAGCAAAAAAAAAAAATAATAATCACCTTGCAAACGGTTCGAACTCACACCGCCTCCCTGTGACTGTCACGCCACCTACACTCAGCCTCCGCGCTCCGCGCTCCCCCCTCTTCGATCGAAGCTGCAGAGCAAGTAGCACTCAGCAAGGCCTTCTGCGCCACTTCCGCTACCAAATGGAACTGCAGTCACAACTTGTTGACAGACTTCATCCGGGTAATCCCACGGTGCTCTCCAGCTTCAGGAAAACCAGAAACGATCATGTTCCTGGCACTCGCAGCGACCCGAAGCCCGAGTCGAACCTTTTTTTTTTTTTTAAATCACTCGTAAGAGAGATTTCAGTTTTCGTTGTCGGAAATTGTGTTCAGAGTCCATTTGCAGGGTTCAGCTACCGTTCCGGATTTTTAAAACACCCTCGGGAAGGCATTATCAGCTGGTCAAACAAGCTGTATACATGGCGATTCTAGTTTATTTTTCTTCGGTTTTTGGCGTATTAAATACTGCTGTGTTACTCAACGCGGCCACATTCTCGGCGGTTGAGTTCTTTTAAGCAAATTTTATCAACGGTGTGAAAAAATAAGTTCTTTTTAATGAGATAGGAATATTTATTTTTACATTATTTCTCTGAACAAGAGGCGATCTCGAAGCATAAATACAACTTCACAAGCATGATGCCTGCGTTCGCGTGTACATATATATATAGAAAGAGTGAGAGAGGCAAGGATGAAAAGAGATAGAAAGGGGTAGGAAACAAATGTAAAATGGAGATCTCACAAAAACAACATCAACAAAAACTGTAGTGTCCTTTTTTTCTTCAGAATGTTCTAATCTGTTTTGAAGTACATGTACACATTTTTTTTACAGGCCACAGGAAGATTTTAAATAAAAGTTTGTGGGGTGCGGGATGGTGTTATGTTCCTTTTATTTCTAATAGTATCATTGCTGGAAAAAGTTTTTGGTGCTAGATTTATTTCCCACGGAAAGAAACTTCCTTAAACTAGTGAGCAAAGTATGAACTGTTCAAACTGTTGTTGGTGTCGTCTGCTAGTCATCCCTGACCCGGCCGTCAGTCTTCTTTCATTCTACTCCATGCCGAGCCTCCGCGAGGAGGTGAAAGGCTGATTCCAGACACATCTTGACGCCATCTTGTTTTGCATGGAAAAAATTCTTCCACACTTGTCAATTAGTCATTGGTGTGTACAGAAGTGACAGAAGAAACGGTGGGCAATCTTTTCATAAGCTTTTCTATTACAGAGAGTCTTAAATTCTTTTTTAGTCGCGAATTTTAATAAACCACTTCCGTAGCTTGGTTAAAGTTTATAGAACGGCTTTTTGTTCAACCTGCAGACTAAAAACTCTTCTCTTTCGAAGTACAAATACGATAAGCTTTTCTCTATGATGCCTGGTCCGTATTCACTTCATGCTGGAACTGACAGTCTTGAACCAGAAGCACCGGGGCCTTCCTGTGGAGAAACCATCGGGTGTCAACAGAATTCTGCAACGGGCTATCAGCTCTGACGCCAACCGTCAATAAACTTACATCATCTTTGTCCCTCTCTGACGCTCGATGCAGACTAATGTCAAAGGTCATTAAACTTCTGCCACCTTTAGGTTTTCAGTAGACATGTGATAGTCTTGCAATAACTGGACTGTCTTTATGTTTGTGTACCAACCTTGTCGTTGTCAGCAACAGAAAGACATCCCTCTTTGCACGGTGTGACTCAGAAGGGCAAAAAAAAAAAAAAATGTCCAGCGTTGACATCCAGTGGAGAACAGGCTGTGGGATTTTTCTCACCTGAAGTGTAGAAGCATCATCAGTTATCTGATATTCGTGATACTGATTTGTTAATAGTACTACTCATTAAAATACTGCAGATGCTTCTAATGACAGTTAAAATTAAGGTGAAGTCGACACCTTACATCTGTGACTTTTGCTGCTGCTGCTGCTGCTGCTGCTGCTAGTACCGATCGCTGATCTATTTCTAGTACTTCTTTTCTCTTATTTTCTACTACTGCTGAACTGCTACTATCACACATTTTAACTGCTCCTGACACGTGGTGCGTTTGACCCTGCCTAAGGGTATGGACCCATTTTCAGTCATCACGAGGTGATGTACCCAGTTTGAACTCGGCAAACGATCACGCTCCCATCCTGTGAGATCTCCTAAGGCAGGACAGATTTGACAGCGACCTAAGACAGTCCCCCAATGTGAGGGGTGGGGGATCTGTGAGGGCCAAAATGCCATGGCCACAAGCCAGTAATGAAGTCGGGCGAATGTCTGATCACCGCTTGAACTACTGCTGACGGTCACCCCATGGTCTCTGACCGTTATTGATTGTCTCCCCTGGAAGGGAGGTGTGTGTGTGTGTGTTTTGGGGGGGGAGAAGAAGAGGATGGTTGACAAAGTACCTCTGCATTAAACAAACCTCAGTCTCATCGACATCCTCAGTCCGAGGTCACCAGGATGGTGATTATGCGGGTATAGAGGTTTCCTCGCTCTCTCTGATGCTGCTTGGCGGTCAGCGGTTAGAACCTCTCCGATGATTGTTCCACACTCCCCCTTCCAAAAAAGAAAAAAAAACGGTAGCAACTAATTGATGTGATTTAGTCGAGGGTTTGGCTAATGTGACTCGTAGCAATTGACAATGGGATGTCGGCTGACTGGCGTGATAGGGTTTAATTTGTTGGGTACGATTATACTAGTCCTGTTGCAAAATCCACCCTTTTTTATATGATAAGAAAGGTGATAAGGAAAGGGAAAATCATCCCACAGTTATTTGTTCAGGAAAAGTAACTGTCTTCCCTACTAATGAATCGACCTTAGAGCAGAAATTAGGTTTACTGTTTTCAATGAAGCATGACATTATTCGATTGAGTTAGCATAATCTGAAGCAAATGGGTTTAATTCCTCATTGTATACCTTCTTTGTCTGTTGCTATTGTCTGCCTTCCGGTAAGAAAGACGAGTTGTTGGTGACTGAGTCGTGGAAATCTTCGCTTCGTTCTCGCTTTTTTAATTGCGCAAATATGCAGTACAAGAGAAACATATATATATATATACACACATACATTATTTAGATATAGTTATACGTATACACATGAGTCTCAGGTAGGCGATGTAGTGTAGCAATGATGGCAACTGATACCACAACTGTGTATCATTGCAGGAGGACGAAGCTCACAGCATTCTCCCGACCATCCCAATAAATTTTTGTTTGCACGACACCCGACTTAGTGAATCGTTCTCCAGAGTTGCCCTTGACTGTGCAGACGACAGGTATCCTGGCCGGTTGGATGGCTGCATGTTAGTCTGATGGATCATTGTATCACACACTGACACACACACACACCGACATCAGGCCCTGTGCACATACAGCAACCAGCTGCACGACAAAAGCACTTTACACTCAATTCCCTCCTCTTATCTCCATGTCCTCGGATATTTAGCACTGGATCACCGTGTCCACCTTATCTCTAGCATATTTGAAATTCTCTCCGAAAATCAATTTATTGTAGTATCAAGTGACCTTTCTTCTTTCACAAGCCAAACGCTGGTAGAAAAGCATGATAAACAGCTACCGATTTTGTTTCCTACTCCCCTGCTTTCGTGATTTCCCCCGCTCTTCCACAGAAATTGTCCTTGCTGTCGTTCAGTCTTTCATTTCAAAGACAAGAACCAAAGGGATGAGACGACAGAGTGGGAGGAAAGTCTCCACGATGTCGATGACCACCTTTTTTTTTTTAAATCCCGAAAACTACGGGAAATTTTTACAAAACAAAGACGCACAAAATGAGCTTGAAGAGTCAATTTTGCTGATGTGCCCTTCTAAGGGGAAATAACCTCTGCCTCTTTGATCTCTCATCGGTAGCCACGATGGCGGAAAGAGGCCGGAAGTGAGCCTGACAGCGTTTTGTCATGGAGCATTTCCTAGGTAGCCGTTCTCCCCGGCTGCAGAGGAGGGGAAGCCTCTATAGACGAGAGGTCGGCCGAGGAGGACTTACAGACAAGTGTGGGATGAAAGTGCATTCACTCCATGGATCGATAATTGAATCTTGTCTCAGACTCGAGATTTAGAGCCCTCGACTGCAAACGCACATCTTTATTACACGGTAATATGAAGATATCGCTTAGAAGTTGAACAAGGACCGGTCTAAGCTCTTCTGGGTATTAGCTCTTCTGAAGATTCTTTGACACAGGCTACATCTTGTTTAGGATTCGAGGAAGAAGAGTGAACAAGGCGAAAGTGAACAAGGATTCCAAATATCTCTCTTGGTGTTATGCAGGAAACACAAGTCTTAGATCTTTATCTGAACGGAAAGGAGTGGAGGAACAGGGTGTACAAAATATATAATAGGAAGTGATGAGAACGACACACAGGAAATGAAAGGAAATGCGTCGTCGGAATTTTGACAGGTGTTATTGAAAGTAGGAAAAATGTAGCCAAAAAAATAATAAAAATAAAATAAAAAAACAGGGAGGTCAGGGGTGAATTTTAGTCAGAGTATATTTGTGCCATAGCAGATTTTTTTTTTAAAGGAGTGAGAAGCTAATAGATTAATACAATCGAAGGTGAGATCAAAGAATTATGTAACATTGGTGACATTTGAAACTATTTTAACCCCAGAAACTTAAAAAAACAGGGTTAAAGAGAAACAGAAAATGAAACCCGCACACATGCTTAGACATTGTGGCGTGTGTTGACTTTTACAGGTCAAGCAGGTCAGGTCACTCGACTTGGCTGAATCTGTCAACTAGAGAGATAAAAAGTTGTGAAAACGTGGAAGTAACATCTTCTTGAGAATATTTTATAGTCTGCTGAACTTATGTACAGACTGTCTTAGAATACTGTCTCTTAGAGGAAAGTGGGTTTATCTTTCCGCTGTCTGATTTATCCTCCCCTGAAAGCCACACAAGTTACAAAAGTATGACAGTATGTTCCAGTTTCGACCTTCAGCCTCTTCGTATAAAACATTTCAGAAGTAAGACGGCATTGTATTCTTTGTTTGAACTTGCAAAGAAGTCACCAAGATTGTTTCTAGAAAGTTTTGCTGCCCTGACAGACCTGCCCAGACTTCCAGATAAAGATTCACAAATAATCATCATCATCATCATCATCTATATTGCTGGTGACGTCAGCCGACCGGCCAGCGCAGAAATAGCGACCCAACACGAGGCATGTAAACTGTTTTGCTCTTTCACCTTCCAAACTTCTGCAACCCCCCTTTGCCCACCTCCACCTTTCTTGCAGCCTTTCCCGAGCTACGACGTTCATGCAGTTTGTTTCTTCTCACGCGCACCGAACTGTACGCTTTGAAGCGCGTGCGTAAATTCTATCTTGTCGGCGGTTCATGAGCTGAAAATAATGTTCGACGTGGTTTTTTTAGCGTTGGATGCCCTGGAAAGCTGAGAAGAGAAGCGAACTTGGCGCTTGGGAACAGGAGAATGGGGAACAGTACATCTCTCAAGCGCAGTGGAAAGACGAACCTCGGGGAACAAGCGCGCGTGCGCGCGAGAACGAGCCTGAGAGGAGGATGAAAGCAGGCAGAGGACACACAGCACGCGGAAGGGACAAGGACCCAGTAATCAGGAAGCTTGTGATGGAAATATGTTTCGACACTTGCCGGCGTCCGGCGGAGGCTGGAACCGCTGGCTGTAACTAAAACAAGCAGCCCGCACGTGCTGCTAACGAACGCTGCGAGGACAGATGCTATGTCTGCAGCACGTGCAGTATGCTTTACGCACGCGGCCAAGGATTCACGCTGACATCATCGTCCATTCGCGGAGGACTTTTGTCCAAGGGGTTTTTTTTTCCTCCTCCTCTCCCTTTGCGGGATTGCGACTTGCACCCTATCTCTGTTTTCCTAATAGCCGCATTATCCAGTGCAGTGAAGCGTGGACTGCTAGCTGCTTCAGCTAATCACGTGTCGGCTGACAGTCATCGCCAAACTCCGTTGTCGTCGTCATCATCACCTCATCATTGTCGTCGTTGTCATCATCATCATCATTGTCATCGTCATTAAAATTCGTTATTTTTATATTTTTTATATTAATTTTTTTCTTTAATTCTCATTTTGCTACTTTTTCCTCGCTCTACCCTTCGTCACTGATATGTATGCTTTCTGTTGCTTATTTCATTGTTGTTCTTCTTTATATATTCAACTGTTTACTGACAGTTGGGCTCGCATTCTGACGGGGAAATAAGGAGAATAATAATATAATTTTTTTGGCTGCAGTTTAGCATCATAATAGTCATTTTTATATTCAAAATTATGTAAAGAGGTATCGTGGTTGTAATCATTGTGAAATCTCTAATACACTTGCTGTGGGCTGTGTCGACTAATAACAGATGTACCAGGTCTCCAATTTAACATATTTTTCACTTTTATCTAACTGCTGTCCTACCCTGGATGACATCCGAGCCAGAGTGCTTCTGCATGACACATTCTCTTTCTCTCTCTCTGTCTCGTTAAACGTCAAAAGCCTTGAAATCTTCCATCCATCTCTCTGTAGGCAAGCCGTCAACACAGCGCCATCAAGAGGACGCGCATTACAAGTATTATCTTTCATCTGACAAAATAATCTGGAACAACTGCCCAGCGTTCCCTGTCCGAACGCTCACACTTGCGGGTCAGAGGTCAGCCGCGCTTGCAGGGGGAGGCTAACGAGAATGGCACGATGGCCGCCAGCAGTAATCGAGGGGCGGGGCGGAGCTATTCAAATCCGCACGTGCCGATGACGTCGTGCCTGGCTATTGATTGGCCCAGGTGCAGGCGCCTGATTGCAAGCGGCACGCGAAGGCAGTTTCCTTGTCGTCTGAACAAACTTTTCTCGGGGTGAAGGGTTGACAATGGAAGAAAGAGCCGTTTCACTGACCCATAAAAAATGTCCCCTTACAGTTCCAGATCAAGTAGAAATATCTCATTACGCCTCCCACAGAAGACGAATGTGGCGAATAAATAAATACTTTTTACAGGTTTTTTTTTTTCTTTCCTACATACGGGTATCTAAGTTTATTTACTCTCGCCTTATACATGTGAAAAGAGTTCGGCTTGTTTATGTCGAAATCCAGCATCGTGTTCGATACAAGAATTTTTTTTTTTTTTTTTTTTTTGCCTCTCGTTTTCCTGCATGTTTGTTGTTTTCAATAGAAACGACGCTGGTCTCGCTTTCTTTTTGGTTCTAGCGTAATGTCACGTGACGCCAGTCAACAAAATGCCGGTCCACTTTCTAACCCTTTCTTTCACTTTATAGATTAGTTGTCAATAGTTGTGATTACAGTTTATTGACTAGTCCGCCTGGTCGTCTTCCTCTGCAGATTTATGACACTCTCCGTCCTGACTGTTTGTTCCCTGATCCCTCTTTGCGTCTTCAGTGTTTGTCTTTTATTACTTGTCTGCACGGTTGTTTCTCCTTCCGTCCTTTGTATGCTGTCCATCTTTCCTTCTTGTGTGCAGCGCTGAGAGCTTGCTCCTTCGTGAGAATGATCATGGGCTATATAAATCACACGTTTTATTGATATTATTATTAGTATTATTATTATTGTTGTTTTACTCCTGGAGCAGAATTTATAAAGCGATGACCAGGTGTTCAAAGATAAACAAACATAAGGTGGTATCCGGGTGGTCTACCTGAACACCGCTTTATAACTTTGGATACAAGGCGCTTCTCCTTGAGTTCCCCATTTTGCCCTGTGGGCAAGACTTACTCTCGTTTCAGAACTACGACCCCTGATGTCTGAGAATGTGTCATATTCGTCCGGAAGTATGTCTATCTTCATGCAAGCTTCAATCTTATACGTCCATCTGTTTGAAAATGGACGAAATTGAGGAAGTCATACAACATAAACTCGATACATGGTGGCGCCGTTTTAGCCAGTCTCCATTTCCATGTGTCATCCTCCTCCATTCTGTTCCACACACCCTTGCATGGTTGAAGGTGGAAATCAATAAGGTAAAAGCTTTTGAGATTTCAGTTTAGAAGCAAAACTAAGGGAGAAAATGATAAGCCTCTGGCCGAACTATTTTCGCAATCTGAGAATGGTTTCTGGAGTGCGTCGCAACATTAGGGATAAAAATGAGCATCTCTGCTTTATTTTAACTTATTTTTGTTTAATCTTTGACTTTGAGGCTTACTAAACATAAAAAGCTAACTGTGCACATTTTCGTATTTCGCGGAAACTTTTTAAAAGTTTCCTGTATGGGAGCAACAGGAAACCATTTTCTCTTGAACACTTTTTTGTTTGTTTCTATTCTTTCTTCTTTATTACATTTCGTCTTCGCCTCGTATCTCTTTCTTGCGATATTCCTGAGTTTTGCGACAAACGCGGATACTGGCCTGGGGGAACTGGACCCGGGGTGACAGTCAGGGTTCAACTCCTGTCACCCACGTCAACAGAATCTTGCAGGGGAGCAATATGTGAAATAATCACTTCTCAGTCGCTCTCAATTTCCACTACACAGTTCACGAGCCCCCGTCCCTGCTCTTTCCTGAACAAAAGACTTAACGACTTTTGATTTAAAGTAGAATGATAAATGTTTATTTAACACAAAAAACAGGCAACTGCATAGAATAAAAATGACTCATCTAGAGGGTGTCCCAGTGCTGTCCAGGTTAATCGTCCTTCCAATGTTACAGTGATGTTAATTCCCGTTAAAACTACCACTCGCTATCACAAGCAAGCGCGGGGGTGAGGCGGGGACAATACTCCAGTCGACAGTCGCGACAGCCGATGATTCCTCGAAGTGCTCGTCCGCCTGTTCGTCGTCACTTTCCAACCACGTCAGTGAGCGACGACTGCTCTCCCGGCGACACAGATTCGAGCTCTGTCCTGGTCCAGGGACACACACGTGATGTCTTCCACGACTGCATCGTAGACAGCTAGAGGACGACATAATACAAACTCGTATCATAAGCTTTGACTATTTTTATGTGTGGCCCCTTAGAACCGTAAGACGGCTTAATCACTGATTTACATTTATGATCGCTGGCCATGTCTGCGAGTGACTTCATGCCGCCATCTTTCTCGCGAAGTCTCGGCCATTTGCATACCATAATATCTCGCCGCTTTCACAGCCGACGGTGCGTCTATTCGACCGAATAGTTTCGTGCTTAATTAGCTTCAGCGACCGGCATAGCGCTGAAATGGCTTCATTAACTAAGAAAAACATCGAGTACTTTAGGATTCCAGCTCTTGTGCACTCGGCCTTCTCGTAACAGCCGCACCGACATCTCGTGAAGCAAGGAATACTTTAAATACAATAGGTCTAAGTATCTTTTTTCTCAATTAGAATAAATTTATGTGCATGACTCTTAAACAGTCGATGATTGAAAGACGAATGACGAATTTTCAGATGATTTCAAGCGGATTTTGTTTTCAAAGCATGCCCGAGGCAAACATGACAAACAAAACACAGTGTTGTCGTTAGTTCGTTAAAATGACAATGTTTTGTGTATTTTAATCGATTTTTTAAAATGAAATAGAGGGGTTGACCTAAATTTTAACAGAAGACATCGCTTAAGGCCGCAAACAATTGGGAGATTTTTGAGCTTATATGATAATGAACCCTTCTCCGATCAGAACGCCTTCTTTCTTGTTTTCACAGAGGTCTTGACCGCTTGCTAAAGTCCAGGGGAGAGCACAGCAATCTGCACAGGCCTCTACTGAGGCTTTCACTGGGTAATATTATCTTATAATAAATTAAACGAACTTATTTGAAAATAATGTTGACGAGGTGACATTTAAAAGCCCGTCAAGCCTCTTCCTTTAATAGCCACACGTTCCGCTCAGTAGAACATGTCCATGGTTTCTATTCTGAGACTTTTTACAAAGTGAAAATTTGAAAGAAATAAACAGAAAATTATTATAAAAAAACTTGTCATTTTCTATTACCCTAGATACATTATCATTTGCTCGATCGTCTTGTAACAGGCTTACTTAACTATCGTAAATGTTAAGAATACCTTGCTTACATTTCTCCTCAATGTATTCATCGTGCCAAATATTTGCTGTTAAAAATTTTGTCAACACAAAGAAAAACAAACTGTCGTTTAGCTATAAATCCCTCAACAAAAAGAACTTTGTGCATAATGATTTCGCAGTACAAATTAAAGGGGTAAAAATTACAAGTTCGTCGATATTTCAATACTTTCCCAGGATACGCGATCGCGCAGGACCGGGTGCGTGTGAAACTTAGGCCACATCTCCGATGTTTCCCACAAGCTGTCCCCACCCGGCACCGTGCCGAAAAGCAATTTCAGTACGTCCTAAAAAAAGAAAATTTAAAAAAAAACGTGTGCACTGCACGCGCCTGTACATGCACGTGCCGGCGCGGATAGTTCTCATTCTCGCCGCCGCAGCGAGGCCAGGACAGAAGAAAACAACTTGAAGACCTTCGCAAGCGCGACCGAGTCAAATATTTTCATTTCAATAACTGGGCTTCCCTAATGAAGCCTAGCCCCTTCCCCCCTGTCCCCCTAACCTCCCGCATCGCAGTGCCCTGGGCATTGTTAATCCAGCAAGCACTTTTGTTGCTCCTGTTTTTACCACTTAAAAGGAGCCAGCGAAAATATCGATGACCCTCGTCTCGCCTCGTGAAACCTCCCCCTAGGTTCTCGTGGGATCCCGCGAGAGCCAGCGTGTCAAGAGCGCCAGCGCACGGCAATATGGAACCAAGGGAGACAAAGCTGGTGGTCGGGGTTGGGGAGGGGAGACAATGGCGGTGTTTGGCAAGTCAAGCCCTTGGCATCGATCCGTGCATTGCTTCCCACGGTTACGGCCCCCAGGAACTTGTTGCGTGCGTTCGATAGATCGATGGCGGCCGGTGTCTGGGTACATTTAACCGGGGTGTCGAGCGTCATTAACCCTTTACTCTCAGGCACACCTGTGAATCACTAGAGAAGTCGGACTCAATGCAGCACAAGCGCTCGTCTTCAGGACCGCCACCCTGAACTTCTGCTGCCAAGTACCCGGCCACTCGATTCTGGCGTCAGCCTGATCACGAGCGATTAAGCATACGAAGCTCGGACAAACGAGGCTGCTGTGAGAGAATAATTAATGCGGGTAGACCGTGAGAACCGTTTTCTCTTGCTTCGGAAAAAAAAAAGTTGCACTGAATTTTCGAGCCACCGACGCAAGCTAATGTATTTTGCCATCTCTGTCTTCATGGTCGGGTCTTGCACGGAGACATTGATCCTGTGTTCTGAATGAAAACGCTTAATATTTCCAGGAAAAAAAGCACTTACTATAAGATGCGGACTGATCCATTAGCGATTACTGTTACTAAATTTTGTATAAGTGTAAATATTGAAAACGAGGCATTTCTAGGAATAGCATCTTTTGAAAAGGAGTCTGTTAGTGAGTGCTCTGTATTGTAGAGTAAAAGGTCCCTGGTTCGAGGCTAGGTCGGGTCTGCGGCTAGAAATTTTCTTTCCACACAGCAGCTGCTTGGAGGAAAGAGGGGAGGGCACCTGTCTGAGCAAGTCAAGAGGGCAGGAGGAGATAACTGTGCACTATATACAGTGAACCCCTGGCGTTCATAATCACTAGGATAAAAGAATCTTTAATGTATAAGGAAAAGGAAAATTATTTCCAGTCCGTGTGTGCGTAATCTTCGGCGTGTATGTGTGCGTGCGTGTGTGTGTGTGTTTTAAAGTGGGGCTTGCCTTTTTTTTTTTTTTTTGATCATGATAATAAATCTCGTTCACACAATGTCCTCTCTCGCTGACGAGGGTACTCAAGGAGAAAATTTCTTCCTTGTGTTGGTAGCATTCTTTCTACAAAGCCTCTTAGCATCTCTACATCTGAAGAGAATTAATATTTCGGACAATATGATATACTTCTTATTTATTTAATTACTTAACTTTTGATCATTGACTCCATTATCAACTCTAACCCTAACCCTTCATCTAGCACACCGCCGACCAAAACAAAAAGATAAAATAAACGCAACGGCCTCTTTCTCTGTGTCTACCCCACTGCACAATTCTTAAAGAGTGTTCTCCCACCCTGCAGCCCCATCCATCGGGGTGCGCGCGCATCGCAGCACGCGGACAGCGTGAACAGACGGTAATTAGGGTCCTTTGAAGGAGGACAGTAGCCGATGGCGGCGGTGGTTAATAACGGTGGTCTGTCCCTGATGCGTTATCCTCTACATCCGGGCCCCGAGTTCCCTGCCAGGAACCTTGCTTTGGGTCAACGTTCAGTTTCCCCCCACCATCTTCCCCCTCATGTCATCCGTGTCCCTACTATTCCCCCAAACCATTAACCCGCCATCAAACCTTCTTTTAACTCTCCTCCCGACATACTATCTATTCAAGAAGCCGCTTTTTAGAGCAGGGTTAGCAGACACAGGAGTAATGACAGCAACAACGAGCGGCAGTAGTAGCAACGGTGGTGGTGGTGGTGGTACGACATGCTGAAAAGAGGAGGCGGTCTATCAGCAAGGTGTCTAAAATCTTCAGATCCAATCATTTCCGGTCTGAACCTGGTTCGGGGGGATCGGCGATCAGCCTCGATCCCAGTTTCGTTCTTACCTTTGCAGAACAGGCGATCCAAATTTCCGTTGGATGATAACGGCGAACAAGGTTCAAGTTTCAAAAGGGCTCTGACAGCGTTAAAAAATAAAAAAACTTAAATTTTTTGTCTAAACAAACGAAAAATAATTTCCAAATATATTCATTTAGCTAAACATTACATCGGCAGCAGCATTGTTTCAAGTCGAATTTTGCGAAAGAATGACAGGTGACAACATTGATTAGTATCAACAAATTAAACACGTTTGATAAAATGTCAATGTACAGTAACCAGAATATTGCAATGTCAATAACAATGATGATGCAATGTTAGAGTCCAACTTACCATTTGTCTTGTGTTTACCTTTAAGATAGTAATGTTTTTAAGACAGTAATGTTTTTCAAGAAGTAATGTTTTTCAGACGGTAATTTTGTTCGATGATGTTTCCTGTTCCTTTAGTTTACAGCTGGTCAGAAAGTCGAGCGCATGTTGGGGGCAACCATTTTCCATGCTTTGGAGAAAATTAACAAACGAACCCTAGGTTACCAATCGGACATAAAACAAGTTCATCGGTAATCGATTGTAAATTAAGAAGAAACTTTAGACTGCCTGAACCAGGCGCAAACCGGAAATGATCGCAATATTAAGATGCAACTGTACAAATACCTGGTTCGGCGACGACAGTCCGGCAACGGGTTTCAAAGCCTTTCATCGTGTTTTGACTCGAGGATGACATCGAAGTACAAGGTCCTTAAGAGGACAAATGTCATCGAAAATAGCGAACGTTCGGGATTTTCGAACTTTAATCAAATTTCTTTGCTAATTAATTGAGACTTTGAGGCATATTAGAAGTTTTACTCTGGACACATATTGTCGGAAAGGCAGGTGAGAAAAGATAGTGTGGATGACAAGGACGTGTAAAGACATCAAAGGAATCGGTCACATGGTTAGCCATCGTCGGGGGGACACAATGAGATGTAGGAGTGGCAAAGGCATACCATCGGGGACGATCTCAAGCACCTGTACGTAGTTCCCCCTTTTGATGTCCTGACCATTTTTAATGCTTCCTAGTTAATTGTTAGTTTGTTTGCCATAACATCGTCCTCCTTCCACGCACCCCTGTCACACCGTCTGTGGCAAGCTGTCGATCCGAGCGACAACCAAACCAGTTTGCCGCTCCACTGTTGTGAGTAGGGTTCGTGGTGTCCTGTGTGTGTAACCGTGTGTTATGTTCTCTGTATGAGATCTGGAGTACCTTTCTCGTGCACTTGTTCTTAATGTCTACATTCCTTTCTCCATGTCGACAAGCAGTCCATGTTTCCTATCCATCCATCAGGATTGGCAGTAAGAGGAACTTACATAGATCATACTTGGTGGTCAGCCTGGTGTTATGGTTGTGCCAGGTTCTGTCCAGCCTGCCCGTTGCCGCTGTTGCTGATGTGGTGGATCTGCCATCTTTAGATGAGAGTAGCTAATGAACCGTTACCCAGTCGGTGTCGTTGCAGGAAATGCGGTCTGTCGAGCTTTTTTCCAAAACTCAGATGAGAGATGCAATGCTCAAAGCCTTGGAAATTGAGAACGGAACAGATTTTTTAATTGCTCAGATTTGGGAATTAGTGTCTTTAAATAGACCGAGCTCATTGATTTGAGCTCTGATTAACCTTTTAAATGTCAAGAAGAATGTCAACTATTGCTGGACTGACAAGGTCGGACGAGTGTCACTGACTTGATGTATCTTTGCTGTATGATCATCATTAACACTATCCTCAACCCTCCAGTATAAGTCAAGACGGGTCCGTAACATTCCTCCCCAAAAATTAAAAAAACTAAACTAGGGCAATCACCCACTTTTTTTTACATCGTTTGGTGACATGCATTAAACAATGAGTCTTATCGATGTCTTCATCATCGCCATCCAGTCTCACCCCTCCAGACTCTAGTATTAGTCATTGGAAGGGGGTAAGAAAGTCTCAGCTTCTCACGGTGACTGTCTTATTTCTCTCTTTCTTTCTCTCTCTCAAACACCGCCACCATTATCACCACCACCACCGAGAGAGAGAGAGAGACTGCATTAGTAAACAATATTAGACAAAGAACTTTAAGGTAAACAGGATATAAGATACTAAACCCATCCTGGTTCACTTCTTCGTTCAGGCAATGTGAACACATCACTACAAGAAGAGAAAAGGGAAAAGGACAGAAAAAAAAATGTGTGAGAGAGAGAGAGAGCATTGAAGTACCGTTACCCCCGCTCTGTCGGCCATCAGTTACTGCTGTCGCTAACGGTAATGGTGGAAGTTGGGGACCGGCGCACACGTGGAATGGCAGCGGCACACGTCAGGGAACACGCGGGAGGGAACCCTGACGAGATTCCCAGCGGCGATGGACACGGCTGGCTGTGCGCCGCCTGAAACTCAGCCCCGCCATGGCCGGGTGGTGTGTGTGGGGTGGGGGATGTTTGGGGGGCGGGGGAGGGGCCAGATAGCCATCGCTCCGTGTCGCTTCACGCTACGTTTGGCCGCAGGAAAGAGAAAGCAAGAGCTCGGCGGGGACGGACGGACGGACGGACGGGGGAAAAGGGGAAAGGCTGAGAGGTTGAGGTAGGGGCGGAGAGCGCGGCTGGGAGGTAGAGAAGGAAGGAGGAGGAGGGAGGAAACAGGGAGGGAAGCAAGCTCGCGGCGGGCGTCGCGGTGAATGTACAGTGACGCGTTCAGGCACGCGGCCGCCACGCGCCGCTACTGTCGCTACTCCCTTCCCTTCCTACTCCGCCTCCTCCCTCCCATCGTCCCCACACGCACGCGCTGCGCCGCTAAGATCTCCCAGCCCGCCTTTTCGTCTGCGCACGCTCCCCGGACGTGGAGGAGGTAGCCTTGTAATCAGACATTGATCAATGTGTTTTCACTGTGCGACGGGATCATCAGCTACAAACAGTGGAAGCCTGGGTTGTTGGGTGGTTTTTTTTTGGAGGGGGAGACCAGGAATAACTTGGACATTACGTCATTTTATTCAGGGGTCAAAGGGTACTGGAAACGATCATTTCAGTTCTTATACATTTCTTACCCTTAGCAAGCACCTGTAGATGCGGGGGGAGAGGAGGGAAGTCGAACATCTTACCCTATCGAGCTTGGCAGATTACTTTAGTCACAAGCTTAATGATAATAATAATACAAAATAATAATACAAAAGAGAAGAAAAATGTGTGGAGCGTATTTCCTCATATAAATGCGACTTAATGCGCTGTGCACGAAAGACCACAAACGAACTGACAGTTACCCATACAACAAAGAAACAACCAACAGCAAACGGAGGACACAATGGCAAAGACGAGCGAATTCATGAATAAAGATCTCGAGTGTTTTGAGCTTACAATTAGCATATATTCTGTAAAGACTGACAAAGACAGATTGCAGAACAGTTCTTTTTCTTTTACAACGATTTTGAACTCCGTTGAAATGTTTCCTTAACTTGACATCAGAAGATCTTTGAAGGTTTCTTTTCACTTCAGGTGTGAACTAAATGACAAGAAAATCACCGTGTGTGTCCCTGACATCTATACACCACCTTCCAGAATGTGTCTTATAATCGCCATCTGGCAGCTGTTCAAAAGTCGCAAGGAAGTATAAATATTGTCAATATTTACTGTAGCCTGGTGATATTGGTAACTTTGCTACTTTGCTACAAATAAAACTGAAGCTTTCGATGTTATTTATAATAGGTTTCAAAAATGTCATGGGAGGCTATAATAGTTCTAAATGTCTTTTGATGCTGATATCACTTTTGTTTTACAAGATCCAAGCAAAGGAAATGGAAGAATTTTTAAAACGCAATCACTCGGGTAGATTCTCTAAACCTCATACCTCTTCACCAGCCGTAAAAGTGTCCGTAAGTTTACGAACAAATAGGTGATGAATCATCGGTCAACATCCGTAGACTGTTAATGTATTTATAATGGCCTAGCTCGGAAAGGGTGATTTTTGTTTCACACACACATATCGCAACCCCTAGAAAGAGTAATTATCAAAAATCATCATAGGAAAATATTCGTTCATTGTGCTAGCTTTTACGATCTGTCAGCAACTCCATGATACCAGGGAGAAATAATTATGTTGGTAAGCTTGCAAACTCTTTCGGGGTTCTTTTTTGGGGTGGTGGTGGTGGGGTGGGGTGTTTTTTATATGAAAATAAACGACGTGTAGTGAAGCATAAGAACTTGCTCGTGCAGAAAGTGCAACCGTAAAGGGGTCTCGGCTTAACTGGAAGTTCTTCTCTTTCTCAATCTGTCTTCCTCTCGACCAACAGGCTTTCACGCGCTCGCCTAAACTTTCTCAGTTTGAGGATTAGTTTTCAAGGGTACAAGCCATGGTGTTCAGGACACGCAAACCTACTTGCCCCTGTGATATTAATTACTTTTTGACTTTCTTAGCAGGGGAGGCAACTCACGGTGGCGACGACTCGGACACACGCAGCTCACTTAAAAGCCTGGGCGAAGTGAGAGTTCGAATCTCCTAAAACACGTCCATTTGTGAGGTGACGTCATTCATTTTAATCATCCATCAACCGCCATCTGTCAACTCACCCATTAACAAGTCCAAGTACGTAGGGTTGTGCTAGATTTAAGGCCCCTGGAACACGAAAGCCGCATTACAACCTTTTTTTTTTCCACCTTGGACTCCAAGTGCCAACGAACTTCAGTTGCGGTTTTTACGAAGGCAAAGGAAAGGGGTTAGTGGGAAAGCCGAAGCTTCCTAGAATTCTACAGTGCAATTAGCTGTTGGTGATCAGAGATGAGACGTTGGAATGTGAAAAGAAGAGGGCGTAGGGGTTCCCCTGCCATCGTACCTCCCACCATAAAGACTCGACACTCCCACCTTTCCGCAACGCGTGTTTCCACAGGCTTTCCTGTTCAAAATGGATGGTGAACAGAACCGTTCTTAGTGATCAAATCCTTTTCTTATTCTTGTCCCCTAGGTAAAAATGTACGAAAGGAATTGTTGTTGTTGTTGTTGTTGTTGTTGTTGTTGTTGTTGTTGTTGTTTGTTTTTTTCTGTCTGTTACTCGCGATTATTTGCTTGTACGTGTGAGTAGTGTAGTTAGCCGTACTTGTACTCTCAGCAGTGTGTGTAGACCTCATCTTTGGGGTAGTGCTGCCTTCTTTGGTCTTACTTTCCACAAGTTCGTCCAGGATGGAGAAAGAGTCAGCTTCATCTTCTGGCATTGCGTGGTGATCTCTCTTTGCTGGTGTCATCGTATCTGACACCGTTGTTGGACTGGTCCTTACTGGCGCCGTCCTCGTTCCTAGAAATGCCACCGTATACTGGGATCCCTTGAGGACAACTCTTCTTTTGTGGTTAGAAAATCTATCATGGAGTAGAATTTACCCATAAATGAAGACATCACGAGCGTGTATATAAAACCACAGGAAACATGGGGCTTTCTTTTATCTTTACATTAAGAAGAGACAGACTCGTGTTGAGGAGGGCTGAGAGGTGAGCTGAAAATTTGTAGAAGCTTAAGGTAACCATTTTGGTTTTGTTTCAAACTTGAAATACCTGCAAAACCTCCACGATCATAAGTTCAGTAATAAATCTCCACGATCATAAATTCACAGAAGAAAGGACATCGTTTCACACTTTAGCCTTTCTGGTCCTCAACACTAAACATCACACATTTCCTTCCATTTCCTCAGTAAACGATAAAGGTATGTTAACATCTGCTTTATCGTGAATCTAGATGCTGTTTGTTTAAAGACAATGTTATTTTCAATCAAAATATTTTTCCTCGACGAATGACATTGGATGTCATATTTTTTTCATTCTACAAGCACAAAAATTACGAAAGAACTTGCATAAGGGCAGATAAAAGTGTAAACAAATAAACTTACTTGCTGCCATGCCAAACAGGTAATTCAAGGATAATTTCCACAAATATTGAATTAAACTAAACAACATTAACACTAATTTGAGGTAGTAAAATAAAGTTCTCTTGCTTATCATTGCTACAATACAAAATTGTGATCATTAAAACTCTGATACCTACATTTCTTTGAGAATAGTCCGGTTTTCTTGTTGTATATACACCCTTCCTCTTGTTAATTCTGGGAAGTCTTACATTTTCATTTTTACCTTCAGCAGCAGCCCTCGACTACTGATGATAATGGCGACAGTGATATTACATCAAGATGTCCCTGAGCATAAACAAACACTTGATGGAACTTTATTCAAAACCGACACCCAGCAAGTGATCAATACTGGAAGCTAAAGAAACCCAACCACAGCTCCCTGCTAAGCCATTCTTGTTAAGAGACCCTTTCTCTGGTGATAAATGCACACCTGAATGACATGAATTTCGCGTTTTTAAAAAAAAATCTTTGCTTTGATTGTCTTTTATTGGCGACATCGATCGTCACCTACAGACCCAGGCATCGAAAGGGCCTCAGCGCATGAGGCTGCATTGTTGTGAGAACGATTCATTCTAAACATTGGATGTTCTGACAATGTTGTGTGGAGGGTATTGTGGGGCTGCAAGGTGAGAGAAGTGGGAAAGCCGTGCACACCAGCTCTGCTACCTTCCTATACCTACAAGGAACCATTTGTATTCTAATTTTAGTTTTCATTGGGTTCAATCATAGCTTATTAGGCTGTATGGTGCATTGCTTTCAGGTAACTCACATTCAGTAAAAATAAATAAAGATATAAAAGCTGAGGACGAGAAAAATTTGCATTAAGTGCAATAATTACTTCTAGGTAACCAATAATAGTAACAACAACAAATTACCTTGACACCTAGTTGTAGCAGTGTATGTATGCAGCGAAGGATTTTGGGTGAGAGGGATCACACTTACATACACACATGAAAACACATACACATATAAGCTCACACTCAAAGAGAGGATTTTACCAAAGGACACTGCGACTAGCAGGCCAAGGAAAACGTGCTTTTATGCTCAGAACGCAACATGAAGAAAGAAAGGAAGACTGAATGAATGCAAGCACGCATGAAGGAAGAAAGAGAGTAGCGGTGATGACATCACAGAGGTTTTGAATGGTTCATTCAGCAGGGAATAGGGCACGAAGGAGAGGATGGAGTGCACACTGTACAACACTGCGTAAACTGCTACACCGCCGTGTTTGCACGCGGTCGATCAGTTGTCTGACCAAGAAAGCTCCTGTTGGGAACACTTGGAGGAACGAGTTCCCATGAACCGATCGTGTTGCTCCAGCACTCGTCAACAGACAATGGATGTTGACACGCTAAACGCTCGGACAAAAGCTACGTCTCCCCGAGCAATTCATGACCTGGAGAACCGGTGTGTGTGTGTGCGCGCGTGCGTACGCGCGAATAGAAGTTCCGTGTTCTCCTATTAAGTACTGTTACTGTGAAGAAGAAGAAGAAGACTCCAGGCGGGTGGAGTAGAAAAGGCCTTCATCGTATGATTCCCGAATGTGGAACAGCGTTTTCATCATTTGTATGTAAATGCTGTATGTTCGCTCTCTGAAATGTATATATACTCATACATGTATGGATACAAATTGTCACACAATCGCCCTCCGAGGCGCTGGAAACAGTCTGACACCACGAGATGTGGAGGGATTGAAAACCAAAAAAAAAAATAAATAAATAAAAAAAACTCGCTTCTGGAAAAAAGCCGCAAAGCTTGGTGGTCTTATAATCATGTAAAGATGATTGTCATCAATTATCACAGAGAAGCCTTCGATCGGCAGAGGTTTTTTTTTCTACTCTCCCTCTCGTGTTTTGTATTTTTGTTTGTTTTTTTAAGTCGGTAACTTCGTTCAGTGTTCGAGTTCTACCAGCCTGAACTGTGTGTCCGGCTGGTGGCGCAACGGTTAGTGGATGTCACCATAAAAAAGGATTGGCTGTCCGGAGTTCAGATCTCGTCTCGGGCACGCTGTTCTTTTTCTGCGTGTCCTACCTGTTTACCGGGCCTGCTGATTGGCCGTAATATAACATAAGTTGCTGACGGTGTAAAACAGCGATCCCGCCCGAACTTTTTCCATGTTGCACATTATAATATGTTCTCCTGAGTTATATCATTCTTCTGGATATTTCATCACTGAAGAATCTTTTCCCAAAATGTTGCATTTCCTTCTGTTTGCTAAAGGGAATCAGCATCATGTTTCTCAAATGTTATTGCCTCGTTATCCCATCTGTATTGTTGTTTAAACTTTAAAGGGTCGCGGTTGGTGACGCTGTGGTTGAAGTGCTTGTCGCCATATGACAGTGAGAATCAGGGTTTGCGAGTTCGTATCTCGGCATCGACGTACTTCTCTGTTGCGGCTTTCTCCAGATTCTGTGGGTGGCGGGGAGAGAGGGAAAAACAGAGACAAAAATAGTTATGATTTGAATTATGGTAAATGAATTTGTAAGAATGATTTGTGTGTGCTCGTCTGACTTTATGTGTGTAAGCACATCGAGTCTCCCCTTGTTTGTGGGATAAGGCGCTCTATGACTAACCAATTATTACTATTATTAATGCAAAGTGTTTGCTTGGTATTCTGTGTTTCCTTACAAATACTATCTGATCATTGCTTATGTGCCAGGGCCTGAGCAGGGTTTTCTCCAAATGCTCTAGTTTCCTGCCAGCCTACCCAACCCCACCCCATTATTCGTTATATCACACGAAATGACTGTTAAGTGGGAGTACTTTCTTAAAAAAGATCATCAAACCAGCTAACACTGCTTCTTCTTCTTTCCTTTAAGATGGCGCCATTCCTGATTCTTGACATTAAAGGTCGCATTCAGATTTCGTTCATTAAAGTATATAATTTCAGTCAATACCTTTGATCTCTCAGAGATGCTTATTTTTATATTTTTTAATATGTTTCTTACACCTGTCAAGCATCAAGATTTTAAAAATACGTTTTCATAAAATATAAAGATTTCCAAGATGATGATGGTGATGATGATCATCTTTACATCAAACTATGTACAATGACACAATACAATTAATAAAGTGACATAACGGATACTGGCAGCACAGTAAGCTATTAACCTACTAAATAATTGTTCATTTGTACTCAAGATACAAACCTATAAACAGAATAAGTGCACAGAATAAAAAAGTCAAAATCATGATTACTTTAGTAGACCTTTAACTAATAAACACCTAAAAATGTTTTCTCTCAACACTGGTGAGCAGTACACAAAGGAAACAACAAAACTTTTCAGCTTTGGTATTAAAACTGGTTACTAAACTGACATCCCCAGTTAGTGAAAAGTAAAAAACAATCTCTGTAAATTTCCAATATAAAACAAAGTTTAACAGATGTATGGACCCTTAATACTGCTGCATCTTTTGCAGCCAATTCACAAACAAATGTTGCTCCTGTACGCTAATTTTGAACGCACATTTCTGCAACTGTGCCATGCATATTCATATTTCCATATTAGTATAAAAATGCGGGAAATGCAAAAATAGTTTTAAAATAATATCATTCAAAATTGTCTTACACTTTGACAACCCTGCTGTAAAGCATACTTTTGAGCTCTCAACCATAGACTGTCAGCTAAAAATGTCTGACTGGAAAGTTAGGGTGAGTGAACATCCAGCTGTGTTCACCAAAGTACATATATACAGAATCTGTTCTTTCAGCCCTGAATTTATGCCACAGTCACATGCCTGCAAGTGTATACTATGCACATCAAAGAAACCAGCATAGAAGCCTCATTTATTGCCATTTTTGTTAGTTTTACTGCAGCTGGAAATAGCGGAACACCTGAAAACAAAGAAATGAGATATATAACAGGTGCCAGACATCAGTTTGTAACTAATCTTGTTCTTGTTCTTGTTATTTGGTTCCTTTTTGTGTTTTCTGTGTTTGATTTTATTCTTCATTAGTACTGTTGTTTATATGTTGTTTTCCTGTCCCTCGTATACTGTTCATGTTTCATTCTTGGTCTTAAGAGATGAGCATGCTTCTTAGGAGTGTGAGTATGCGCTTTATAAATTTTGCATTTTTTTAATTATTATTATTATTAACAGAAAAGAATCTTCCAGAGATGTATGACTCTTTGCTCATTTAACACCTCATTTAACATTGTGAGTAAACTAAGAAAAAAGGTTTTGTAATTCAAATACACAAGAGGAAATCTTTCTGAAAGCGATTCATTTGCCACTGATGGTGCAAGAATTTAATGTAGCTAAGTTACCTTTATTTCATGGTCCTCTGAACCAGAAAGAACATAGTTGCCACAAAGTGCCAAGGTGTTCACTTGACCTTGGTGTCGAGACAAAGTCTGAATGGGAAGCATTGTCTCCAAGTTCCAGATCTGAGTAAATAAATGTATGAAAAGCTAAATTTCCTTAAGATTACTTTTTTGTAGTCTTAAAAAAATTTTGAAATATAACGAAACTGTGAAAACTCTTATTACTGTATAACAGATGCTTATAGCAATAAAAACATGGGGAAATGTAATCATTATATAAGAATACAAAGAAATGAAATATAGAATAAAGAGAAAGATGTTCCTTTCTGGTCATTTTCAGTTTCTCTAACATTGATTAATAATTCCTTCTGTTCTCAATGTTTAATTTTGTAAACAAAACAGCATACCATGATATTACTGTCCTGAGAAGCAGAAAACAGAAATCGCCCTGACAAAGATGTGACCAGTGAAGTAACGGTGCCTATATGGCTACTCAGATGTGTGACAAACTCGTGTGTTGAGGCACTGAACACATGGATATTGCGGTTGTATGTACCTGTCAGCACAGTATATATGTATATAAATGCAAAGCAGTTCAAATACAAATCCAAAATACATCCATATACATTGTATGCCCATCCACACGCTCTCTTTCTCGACCACCCACACACACACATATGCCTGTGTGCATGCTTGCTTATTAGCTTTTATCAACCGCTTGACAAATCTTTTAAGCAGAGATGACATTTTATCAACATTAGAAAAAGTGAACACTGTGGTGGAGGGAAAGCAAAAACTGGTACATTCACCTTCGGTTGAGATAAACTAATCGATGGCTGCAATAGCCACAATCCAAATGGTTAGCATACAGCAGACAGCTAAACTATTTATAAAATATTAGCAAATTAACTGCAGTCTAGGCATTAGCCCAGCTTGCACTATTTATTATGCAGCTGGGTCCCTGGTTGCTAGCAACGGAGCATCCACTAAAGACTTCTACAATTAAATTTTGGCACAACTACTACTACTACTAATAATAATAATAGAAAAAAGAAGAAACACTGCTTGAAAGTGCACCTGAGCAAAAATGCAGCATGAGAAAATAGCAGAACAGTTGCAAACTACAAATGGATAGCAATAGATAGGTGGGTGAGAAAAGGTGAAAAAAGAATACAGGTTACTGGGGGTATACAGGAATGTGATAGAAAAGCTTCGAAGGTGGTCACAGGGGCCATGCATTCCACATACAGGTGCCAGAGAAGGAAAAGGAGTAGCTCCCAAAAGTTTCTTGTAGAAGACCAGAAGTGACTGACTTGTCCAATAGAAGACCATGATTACTGACTTGTCTGGTAAGGTTTTAACATCTCAAGCAGGTCTCTTTAAACCAAATCACAAAGGAGATAAAAGCAAACGATTGTAGCTAAGGCGATTCTAATTTGGCAGCCTGTGCAGTTCATGAAGGAATGGTGAAGAATGGTCAGTTTTGTGCAGTTAAGCAGGGACAGAACAGACGCAGACATGAGTTTTTCAGTAGATGCAGAGCTCAAGATAGACATGCTGAATTTAGTAATTCACCAGAGAGGGTGGTGCATTGATCATCACACCAAGATTTGTCTGGGAGAGTGAGACACACACCAGAGAATGTAAGAGTGGCGGATCATGGGACCCATTTCAGTTACAGTTGAAAGATATAATTTACCATAACCATGCAGTTTAAAAAAACCATTTTGTACCCTTTTTGAAACTATTAAAGAATATCCTCTTTAAAGGATAACAAAGGATAATAGATCAAAAGGATAACAAAAGTTTTACATAGATAAAAAATGCAATGAACAAATAATAGGGGTATGGAAAGTGTGCTCCAAAATATAATGTGAAGCAGAACTTTCTAGACAAGCAAAGAGGGCCTACCTGAATTACCTGCTATGACATATAACCTGGTAACTGCCAGTGAGTACACTGAGCCAGCATCATGACTGATTGTGCCCAGGGACTCAAAGCTGCCCGATGCTTCCCATATGTTGATGGCATTGTGTGAACCACTGTACAGCCTGTCCTATTAGCAAAGGAGACCATCAGAGCAAAAGAGAAGCAACTGCGCAGATGAATCTGCACAATGCATTGAGTAATGTCCCTTTGTCGTTGAAAGTCAATTTTACTCAACACGGGAATAAGCAGCGTAGCTCAATGATCATAATATGCATACAGCATGTTCTTTCACAACATCTGCCACATACTGTAATTACATTTAGACATAATTCTAATGTCAAATGTTTATAAAAATTTATTATTAATACTGATGATGATGATTTGAGGCAATACCCACCTTAGAAGGGCTTAGTACCAAGGCTCGCACCCAGTGATTAAGATCTCCCATTGTGTGTATCAGACTCAAATTCTCAATTTTCCATACCTGTGAAACAGTGTTGCTTTTGTTATTTTATTTGTGTGCCTAAGGAAACTTTGCAACAGCAACATTAATATGAGTGCCGTGTACAAGAGAAGTGACTATCAAGCCACTATGCCTAGGCATAATGGGCTGCCATAGCAGAATGGTGGAGCTCAATTTACATCCACTGTTTTCCCCTGTAGTTAACCTGGGGACTGATAAGTTAAAATTCCTCATTGATGAGAATCATCAAAGATGTCTACTATTTATAGAAGCCATTTTGATTCGTCCACTTAAGTCCATCACTCAGTGGTTGTTGCACATTATTTTGGCAAGATAAATTTGCTTTTCAAGTGCTTTTTACCTTGTTGCAAGGAATAAGTAAATCATTAATTGTTAAAAAAATTAACACAAACAGGTGAGGTAAAGCTATATCTGAATTTAAAGCACTTGTAGAAACAAGAACTGTCATCAAAATAGCCTAAAACATTTATTGAAAATAATATGTATTATCATCTTAAAGTGTGTATGAATTTAAATGTTAAATTTGCAAAATTACTGAAAATAATTTTTGTCAAATTAATTGAGTAAAGATGGTGATACCTTTATCACAGACAAAGAAGAAGTGAAGATAAAATCCCCTGTGATAGCCATTGCACAAATGATATTGTCATGGCCACCCTGTAAACAAAAAGTTATTCATGCTATGACGAATATCTGCACGTATTTCTGCTCCAACCTTTTAAAGATAAATTGTTCTAGTTTACGATTAAGTTTATTAGAGCACTGGCTGTCCGTAAAAGTATACCTATTCTTTTCACACCTGCTCACACTAAATCAGGTGTTTACGATAGCATTACTAAGCCAAAGATACTGTTTACCATAAACTTATAAGCATTACAAATGCTGATTTCACTAGTGTAATTGAGGAAAAAGAAACCTGAACTTTTCCATACCTCTCGAGTTTCTATCTGATCACCAGTTTCTGTGTCCCAGCATCGTATGGTGTAATCTGCGCCTGCTGTAAACAGCTTGCTTCCATATTTTGCCATGCAGAGTATCTGCAGTAATGAAGTACTCCTTTTGGTAAATGAATGCATCAGTTAAGTTACAACACATGCTAAAGAAAATAAAAAATTTAGATAAGCAAATAATTACATCCAGACCTAAATTTACAAATTTTTGTTTGTAAAATTGCTAGCATCTTACCCTGTCTGTGTGCCCATGAAAGCTACCCACACAGCCCTTAGCCAGTTGATCCAGGTTCCACACTTTGATAACGCAGTCACCACCTGCACTGAACAGTCTGCCTCGAAATGCACACAGGCACCACACTGCATCTTGATGTCCTCTGCACAATCAACAACTATGAATGTCCAAGAATACAATGCATGCATGCAAAAGGTGCTTACATAAAATACAAGATTTCAACAAACCACTTATCATCATTGCATTTGTTCAAATTGCAATTTTTTCTCTGATGCCAGGTTCTTATTTTATTCACAATAAAAACATGTCACTGGAAAAGTTGGAAAAATGTTTATAAAACGGAGTCAGTTGAATCTGGATTGCCATTATATGTGCTGTAAAATTCTACACAGAAAGGCACCTGGATCTTTTTACAAAATGGTCATTCAGCAAAAGTGTAAGATAACATATAGTTGATCTTAAGCATTTGTGAACATTGAAACTAGAAAATAAATAAGTAAATACATACATTTAAATCATCCACATAAATATTCCATATAAATATAGTAGATATTACACTTCACCTATGAACAATAAATGCAGGAACAACGGCACAAATCTGTCATCTTACTGACCTCAGTGTTCCAATGCACTTGAACTGAAAAGGCATTTCCCATCTCTCAGACACACCTGAAGGACTGGAGGATCTTCGAGCATGATGAGGCTTAAAGGACACCCCTTTTTAATAATGAAAATAGAACAGTATTACTCATACCACAGAAAATCTTGCATTTCTAGAGCTGAGCTGAAGCAATGTAAACTTTTGTTATTTCGCTCGGTTTCTTCTCCCAAAAGTACAAAGTACATATTTTCTATATTTTCATAAAGTAGTTTTCTACTAGTGTTTCTGCTTTCAAGAATATAAAAAGGGAATTAAAAGTGTTCGTTAATTACCATTTGTCAGCAAATCATACAAGCTTTATGAAATATGGGCTTCAGTATTATCCAATTTCCTATTTTTTATGCCAAAATAAAGTTTAATCAGAAAAACTTCCCGTGGTTGTCTTATGAAGACTATCCACAAATGTGTGTTATGTGTATGTATGTGCATGTGTGTTAATACTTGCCAGTAATTTCACTTTGAGAAGATATTGAAGGAGAGCGATGATGATGCTGAGGATTGCTGCTGAGTGCCTGGGGTAATCGAGAGGTTAACTGGTCAATCTGTTGTTGAAGACTTATCAGTAAGCTGTAAAATGAAGCCACAATAAGTCAGCTTCATGTATTTTGTGTGTGTTTGTGTATGTATGCACCTGCATGAACATAGTCTGCCACATCTAAAGCATAGCATGTAGAAATTGGAACCCAACGCTCACCTTCTACAGTTTGATCAATCATAGGAGACCACTATATGTAGTTTATGCATGCCTTATCTGGAAGCCATTGAAATATTCTGACCAGTTCAGTGCAGGAATTTCAACAATAATGTTATGACCATGTGAAGTACTTATTCATATAATTATTATGTATCAGATACAAACAATGGCATGAACACACACACAACCCTACCTTGTGGTCTTTTCAAGCTGTCTATTTGCATCCTGTTTAAATTTTTCCAGTTCATATACTCTTTCATTTAGCATCTTCATCTGGGACTTCAAAGAATCATTCTCCTTGGATATGATGTTAATCTTAAATGGAATATTATCAGAATTAGTAATTACTGACATACAAACTAATAACAAATTTCAAACAAAGATGACAAATGAGAATGTATATTTATCTACTTTGATGGATAAATTAATTTTACTCTCATCATCTTTACATCTATTACAGCAAACAACAGATTGAATGATCACAATGACTGATAGAAAAAACAGGTATATCAGATTTATGCAAAATTATACTCTGATAATAAGACCAATTTCTATTTAACCAGGGCTTCTACTAAGGCTAAATTCTTTGGGGTCCCAGGGACCCCTTCTTCAGATTTTTAAGGGGTCCCTGTTCTTCATCCAACTTTGGAGGGGACCCCATTGACAAAAATTGAAGAGGTCCTCCGAACTTTTAATGCGTACTGTACGCAATTTTTTGCGTAAGCAGAAGCCCTGATTTAACATTAAAAGATATTCTTTTTGGACAATCTTTGTAATGTCACCAGTTTCTAAATATGTGCACTTGTAGCAGTAATACTTCTTACCTCCTCTGTCACAGAGTCTGATAATGAGCCTCTATGGTAACATGTTAAAAGGTGCTCGTCAACCTCATTCTGGGCTCCCACAAATTCACAGCCTGTATGTACGATACATTGTAATGCTTTAAATGCAGTAATTAAAGTACAATTAAACTGTTGCTCTTTACTTTGTTATTTGCAATGCAAATTCTGCTGACAAATTTTTTTAAATGTAACATTCAGTGAAGGAAATGATAATATTAATATATATAATATATATAAAATTTCTGTAGTCCTAAAGCTAAAATGAACCCACTGAGAAAACATCCATGACACAGGTTAATAACAGAATGTGACATCTGAGATCTTGCTGAATGACAATATGAACTACATGAGACACCAGATATAATCACCTTTCTTTTTATGTGCACAAGCAATAAAAGTACACTGTGTGAGATGGAGATCCAGGTCTTTGTGCCTGATCCTACCACAGTTGGCTCCATTGGGGCAGGAAACGTATGCATATGGACAGGAACCCTCATGCACTGCTCTGTCCCCTGATATGGAATTCGGGAATTGAAGAATAATGCATAATTTCAAAGACATTCATGCACAACGTAAACAGTGCAGCACAAGTAATTACACCACTGATAAAACCTCATTATATATGAGATATATATATCATATACCCAATGTGGTAATCTCTGGACAACCAGTAGAATCAGCTATGAGTTCACCATTCTTCTTGATGACACCATGTTTGCAGTATATCTGAAGGCTCTCTATTTGTCCAACTACCAACCTGGAAAAATTAATTTTGTGTTTTAATTTTATTGTAAGCAATCAATTCTAATTTAGGTCGCTTTATTCAGGATGTAAAATATTTTTCTACACTTCATGGAAGTTCTCTTAAGAGAAATCTATATCCCTAATGACATACAAATGGAAGAACAATTTGCTGATGACACTGTGTTATATCCTATATCTGCTAAATGTAAAGCTGATCAGCCTCTTTCTGTAACCAGACCGATCCAGTTTAAAGAACTGATTTGCGGAGAACAGACTGGACACATTCTGTTTATTGATTCAGGGTTAGAATATTTGGATAATCAAGTGAATATATTATATGAAAATTAGTACATAGTTCTTATCAAAATGATAATTGTGGTTGTAGCTATATAAAGTCTCATATTGCTGTGATAATCAAAACTCAAGTTTACAAAATTACTTGTAGCTGATCACTTCAAAAAAGAACGTGAAATGTAACACTGCAGTAACAACTTTAAGTAATAACAGGTAATATTTATTTAAATTATTTTTAAAACTTTTTGGGGAATTTTTCTCCTGGTATACAGTGAACAGTAAAACTTTATCAATGTTTACATACATAGTATCTGCAAGTTCTGAAATGTTAACATTGATGTTTTAAAATGTTTACATTGATGAAATGATCAAGTCATTTACATCTGCATGTTAGAATTTCTTTTGCCCTGTTGACAACACATGTTTGCATTGTTCAAGGAATGAAATAATAATTTTTTAGCTAATGCATTTTGTTCGGCTTGTTCAGCTTCCATAATAAAAATTCCTGGTTCTAGTTTTCATGTATTAGCAGGTTCCCTTTTGAAATATTTTACAGTGAGTATATATGTAGTACTCATGTCCATTAAATAGAATACCAAATGGAATGTAGGTGATTTTTTTTTTAAAGTTGTGAAGCAGTAATTAATAACAGATGATTCAAGAAAAGTAAGCAGGAAATTTCAAGTTTCATATTATGCAAAGGCACTGTGATATTTCACTTATAGCAAGCAAACTAGACTTTCTGTCTCCCGTATTTAAGGAAACTAATGAGATATGTATAAGAGCAAAGGGCAATTTAATATATAGTTGTGGCACTGCAGTAAACTGAAAAATAGTGAGGAGTTGAATTAAAATTCTTAAAAACATGTGAAATACTCACTTACAAGGAAGAGTTTTTAAGTGCCGTAAAAATATAAATTCAATTTCCTTATTCATTATAATGTGATTTTAAACTTTGCTAGGTCTGATTGCATGGATGCATAGTTGGTTATTTCCCACATGTCAGTAATTAGATGAGCAGATCGATATACATGTATAACAGAGCTAATTCTCTCTCTCAACAGGTGCCAGATGCTGTTTGGAAAAAAAAACGGCTTTGAACAAAGATTAAAAATATAAGTTTGATGCACATACTGTACTTTTCTTATAAGCGTTTGGTAATGGCCGGTGTGTAATTGCTGTACAATATATCTTGACACTAGAACTCCATATATATATATGTGTGTGTTCTTCAAGTGGATATCAAATATTAAAGTCTGATTTATTTACCATTTACTGGGGAATTAATTTATAATCTTTTATGGAATAATTCAATTGTCCAAGGTTGAATCATCTCAAATACAACGTCATATTGGTACAGTTCCACACACAAATCTCTGTACTGATATCTATATATATATAGTTATAACGTATAGTATAGCAGTGACTGCATGTGTATCATATAGTCTGTAGTCTGTAATCGTCAGAATACCAGCAGAAATATCCTCCCTAAACCAGGATAAAATAATCAGCATTCCAACCGCGTAAGTAAATTGTTTCTCCGTTAAACTTTAATATTAATGTAAGTAATAACGATCGAGTGGCTAATTCTCCGTCATCTGCAAGTCTTATCAAATATGCTTTTTATTATGTGTATAAGTATAGTAAAGCAAGGGCAGTGGGGTAGGGTAAACCCACAATTCTCTGTCACTTGAGTGTCCAACAACCACAAAAAAGATCATTATGATTGTGGCGGAAATGCAGTTTCACTAACGATCGGACCGTTTGCTGTCCTCCACATGTTTTGCTGACGTCAGCAATTCCGCGTGGAGGTATACGCTGTCGATCTGTGTTTGTGAGTCACTGTCTACATATGCACATGCATACACAAAAATTTGTAAATACATAAATACACGCACATCCAGGCGCAAACACGTTAGACTATATCTTTCTCTCACTCCTTCCCTGTTAACTGTGCCTACCTTGTAACCTTTGACCCCCCACTTTCTTCGTATTCTCTCGAAACAAGGCATCTTATACACTCTTTTTACCTGTTTACAACAAGCTGGGTGTTGTCACATTGCACTGTGTCCACAGGGCAGTGTGTAATTGATGAAACACACTGGCGACAAAAAGTGTGTCCGCACTTGCTGATCACCGGGTCCCTGTAAACCTTCTGACATACCGGACACCTTAGGTAAGGGCTGACTTCTTCCACAAATTTAGTTATCCCCTCGACCTCTTCCATGTTGGTAGCATGATTTACACGGTATTGTCCACGATGTTCCACTGCATTTTCGGTGCACTGACTGTCTTATTATTTGTTTGAATGTGAATCTTCACTTTCAACCGGACGTATATACGACTTATGCTGCAAGTGTTTTGTCCTACTTTTAACAAGGAAGTGATCCAGCTAACCAAGGGTTTCTAACGGGATGGTTACTTGATGACTATTGTCTGTGCCCGAGCAGCCAAAAGTCCAAGAAAAATAACTCTTTCATTGTAGCAAAGACCGTAGATTATCTTTGTAGCAAAACACATTTTGACCACACTTTCCATGGCTAGTGAGCCTGTCTGTATAACCACGCGCATGCTCGCTCTGTCGTCACTAGCTGGAACCGTGTCGGGTATTTCAATGTTTAATGTACCCTATCAATGGCCGTGACAAAGCATATATTGCAATGGGATGGGTTGCATTGCCTCTCACCCCTTAACACGCACACACGCCGGCGAAAATACGGACAGATCATCAGCTCTTGACTGCAAATGAGCCGCTAAGGTTAATCAACCTTCAGAGTTTAATGATCGAATGAACATATATAGGTGCATAGAGCACACAGATATATCGAGAACAGTTTAAGTGCTGGCCGGTTTCCTCCCAATCCCTCCATTATTCCTTTATTCCTCTCATCATAGTGTGAAATCATCTATATAGGTGGAAGCACTTTCCTACCAAACCAACCCACCATGTAAAAGAAACCCCACTCCATGAGAAACTGATCATGAGGTGACAGTCATTGAAAGATACTTGGCTGTGCACAAAACTGGTGAATAAATTAAAGAATAATGATACAAGTTAAAAGAGCAATAGTGGGTTTTGCTTTTCTGTGTTTTTGACTTTGATTCTGTTTGTGTTGGTGGGGGGAAGGAATAATAATTATGTTCTAAATAATGCAGTAATGGTGAAGGCAAAGACACTAATGAGAATTCAGTGATCATCTCCATGCCTAGAAATTATATTATTCATGAAATAGGGTTGTTAACAATTAACACCAACTGAAAGCAGAATATACATACAAACAAGGGATATTTCATCGTCACAGCACGAACTAATATATATACACGTCCTTGGTTACAGAGACTGCCATGCTGAAACCCCGAACTTGTATTACTGTACTGCTGAAACACGATGTTATTTCAGAAACTACTAAAACGAGGCAAGTGTGTACAAAGCTTCCGGTTTAGTAACATTGATTGTTTAGGCTCGCCGAGACTAACAGTGGAGAACTTCGCAAGAGGCTAAGTGTTGGTCTCGGCAGACAGCAATCCACCTGTACATGTGATGAAACTATGTCAAACCCCGGTTTCCAAACTTGGTACACGTACCGCAACTGGTATGTGAAGGATTGGCAGGTGGTGCGCGAGCCCCATGCGCCAAAATAAAAGAATGCATATATATATATTACTTGGGCTGTATGTTCGCTGTTATTGCTGCGGATGGAGCCTTGCATATGGCAATCCAGAAGCAGGAATATCTTGGTGTCAGGCGCCAAGAATATTGGGAACCAGACCCATGTAATCCACACTGACAACACTCTGCATGTTTACTACGTTTATCCCGCGGGTAGGTGCGAGGGGTCTGAGGGTGTTGTGACAGCCGGGTCGCCAGGAGTAAAAAGTTTAATTGTCAGACGCGGACAGGCCTGACGCAGGCCTGACGAGAGGGGGGGACAGGGGGTCTGGTGTACCCGGGCCCGCGGCTGTCAAGGGACCCGGCCTTGGTCAGTGGATTTTTTTTTCTTCTTCTCCTTTTCTTTTTCTTTTAAAGAAAGGTCTAAGGACTGAACACCCAAGCATTACACATGCAGAAGTTGAGTTTCAAGTCTGTAGAATTGTAAACATACATTATATACTGGGAAAATAATTTACGATTACAAGTACAAGGGGCCCGGAGAGGTCTGTCCCGGGGCCCGGGCTGGCTCTCGGCGGCCCTGGCCTGACGAGAGGGGGGGACAGGGGGGTCAGAGCCACAAGTGTAGACTATATACTGTACATGGACATGTGGTCATGTTTCAAAATAACAATAGATGAATAAGTTCATGTATAAAGTGAAACCGTACAAGTGTGCTAGCAGCTCAGAGATAAAAGAGAGCGATATCGAGCAGACGTTACCACAATGATCAAAGGGTCATCAAGTTAAAAGTGCATCATGTATATCAATTCCAAGTTTTATTATTTGTCATTGAATTGTTATTTCCCCATGTGGGGAGTAAATCGATGCTGGCCGTGCTAAATACGAGGCCGACCAGTGAGAGAAGTGGGGTCAATGCCCTTGACGCTACGAGATGGTCTTCATCAGTCTAGATCCGAAGTCCAAGTGGACAACTTATCAGATCTTACATACACCGACTAGACCACGACAGCCATGTGTGTTGATCTGGCAGTCACGTTCACAACAGTATAGTCTGGCTTTTCGTGATATTCGGGTTGAGCAGCATAGCATGCAGTGTAAGTAGCTTTTAGTGTATAAAATTGCAAGTTTTGTAAGATTTTTCTTAATAATCTAATTACACATTTTTTAAAATGTCTTACCATATTTTTACATTTGTTTGTCACTAAGAAAACAGAAGAAACATCGTAATTAAAACGGTACTTATCTTTTCTGAGCATAAACAAGGGAAACAACCCTGCCCTCAGTAGCTTTAGTACTTATTAACTAGACACAAACGAGAACTTTTAGGAAAGCTAGGCTGTCACCTATAGTGCGCAGTCTATAGCTGTACTAAGCTGGTTGTCTTTGGCATGGCGCTCCTTGATCGTGGGTCGTGCAGATGGTGGGACTTGAGGGTTGAGAGGAGCTCGGGTTGTCTCCATTGAACGTATGTGGTCGTGTGGGTCAGGGTGGCGCGGTCGTTGTCTGCATTGGACTTACCGGTCACCTTCTGATTTGTTTCTTTGCTCTAGGCCAGTCTAGGAGATGTGCTCGTGAAGTTCTGTAGGCACACCTTGAACTTTTAGTGTGCGTGTACGGTTCTTTTATAAAGTTTGCTAAATAGTCAGCATTTGCTTACGGCCATACCAAGTTGAACACCGTACGATCACCGAAGTTAAGCAACGTCGGGCCCGGTTAGTACTTGGATGGGTCACCGGGTGCTGTAGGCAATCTTTTACCATTCTGTATCATACTTCTACATCATAGGCTGCATTTACTAAGACTTGGAGCATTCAGCTAGGTATAGTATTTTAACCTTCTGCCGTAATGAGAATAACATGCCTGCCACTTGGTTTTATTGACATTAGTGGGTGAAGGAGCTTCCGATTCTTTCTCTGCCAGGTCCGTCTCTGGCACAGGTGACGTTAAACAAGAATATAAGAATAACAAATATTCTAGGTTTCGACCTGTATGCGAAGACGATGATCAGAGAATGCCAGGACGTGTACAAGACATTTATTTAGTCACTTTTGCAAGGAATAGCGTGAACGCTGTCCGCCTTACTAATAAATTACACACTCGTCCCCCACATTTGGGATGATCGCAAGGGTCAATCCGCCCGAAGAGCAGGCCTCGTCCAAGGTTGTTGTTTGTTTTTTTTTAAATTGGTTTTGGTTTTGTTTTGTTGTGTTTTTTTGTTTTTGTTTTTTTTTAAATATTCTTGCAGGAGACTTTAACGGCATCACTAACTCTAAACTAGACAATATTGGAGGAAACCCACACAAAGGAAAAGCCTGTCAGGCCGAACTATCGAACTATCATATGCGGGGCCGAGCAGGCCTGACGAGAGGGGGGGACAGGGGGTCTGGTGTACCCGGGCCCGCGGCTGTCAAGGGGGCCCGGCCTTGGTCAGTGGATTTTCTTTTCTTTTTCTTTTAAAGAAAGGTCTAAGGACAGAACACCCAAGCATTACACATGCAGAAGTTGAGTTTCAAGTCTTATCCGTTTAATTATTTTTGTCTGCTTGGAATGAAATGGGTGATAGTCCATTATTTTAAGAATGTTAAATTAAGATTGTTAAATGAAACACTTTTGTGACTTTTAATAAAGAATCAAAGCAAAGAGATAACAACACAAGATTCAAGGAGAGTTTTGTTAGTCTAAAAGGTAATAAACTTGAACAGTTTGCAGTGAACTGTTTTATTACTTATCTGAAAACAATGAAGCTAAATTTAATTTTATGGTTAACTCTGCAATGATCTGTATAGCTTGTTTTTTAGTTGCCACATTTATGCTGTTTGTCTCTCACTTGTACATACAAATCACTCACACAACACACACTTGTTGATAGAAACACACAGATCTTCGTGAAGATATTCATTTACACATATAGATGTTTGTCAATTGTTTTTTTCAGTTGATACTTGTATTGCTATACTAAATACCAGCAAACCTAAGACTAAGTCATAGACTAGTATATATATATGTAGAGGGTAGGATTGGGAGGTGATACTCGGTCAATTCAAATTTTTGAAGTGGTACTTGTCTGGAAAACTCTGAAAACTAGGGATATAAAGAACTCAACTATTATTGAAACATGCCTTTTTATTTTTCCCACGTAAGCGAGGCAAAGGACTATTAATAACCAAATCATTAACTTTTTTTTTTTTTTGGTTATACAACCAAAACATGACAATTAAGTGTATCCTATTTATGCACACAAAAGCCACCTGCATTATGCACCATTATTTTCTTTTAGAGAAATAAAATACGCACTTCCATTCTCTGGTCAGAAATACACATGTAAAGTTCCTTCACCTAGACACTCATTTTTCTTACTCTTCACATTTTATGTGTCTTGCGGTCATTGTGTAAATACACTTACATATGCATTCACACACACTCTCACACAATCATCTTACAGTTCCAAAAGTTTTTTAAAAAATCATACCGATAGTAGATGAACACATATAGTTATATATGTTCATGTACACACAATTCCACCATATTCCACCACACTTTGTCACAGCAGTCCACCTCATTTACAAACCATTGATATAAATTATGAAAAAAAGCTCCATCACAATAAGATGCCAGTAACAACAGCATGTTAATACCTATCCAACCAAAAATTTATAAAGGAGACACATTCTGAGGCAGTTTATCAAACTGCACATTGTTGCATAGCTTCCCCATTATACTGCAGTCAAAATCTGAGATGATTCTCTGTATAAATAAAAACAAAATCTTAAACTTTATAACAGATACAGGAATGCTAAAACAACGCTTTGGAACAGTACAAGTTTTGTCTAAGCTAAAAGACTTTCTTTTAACAGCTGTGGCATTGTGTGCGTTGGGCTGGAGGTAGATGGCTAATTCACCAAACTAGAATTTCAGTAAGCAGAAACCAGTAATGCTATTTTTTTAGTTGGATCATCATATCTCTTTGGAAATGTCCGCTGCACAAATTTGCATGCAGTGTTGTAAGTTTTCTTGGTGCACCAATATCCCACTGGCTTCATTGCACAAAAAATTTATAAACAACCTCTAAAGCAATAGATATGAAACGCTAATTATTATAATTTTTTTGTAAAGCGCCATGAGCTTGCCTATTGGTTCAGATATGGTGCTATATTACTTATTATTAATATTATTAGGAGTTAAATGTCATCCACCATCTAATAAAGCAGTCTATTTGTGAAATCATTAAATCCCCTTAACGAAGGGGTGAGTAAGATGAGTTTGTGGAAACTTTGAAATGGTTTTCTGTCAATAAATCACCTAAACATTCCCAAAATTTGCTATCAAAACAGATTCTATTTTTGTGGAAGTATCTAATTTGTTATCAATAAATATAAATAGAAGAGTTCAGGTGTTTTTTTAATTAAATATTTAAATACTATATTCAATGCTATAATTACTGACTGAAAAGACTTTCGAACAAGGCAATTATCCACAGATCACCCCAAGTTAACACCTCACAAGCCATAACAAGAAATTCAACAGCAAAGGAAAGAAATATGAAAAAACACCAACTAAAATAATTTTATCATGAAATAAGACATCCTTAAAACCATTTCTGAGTTTTTAACCAATCTAACTCCCAGCACCTCTTTTATACTTCAGGCTCTTCACAGATATCTTTACCAAACACCATAATTTAGACACATTTTGAAAAAACCCTACACATAACACTTAGCTCATACAAATGGCACAGTAAACAACGACATCATACATACAAGCTAAAGCCCACAAGCTCCATATCTTACAATCAGCTCTGTCTCAAGGATCATGGGACTGGTTGCATTGTTAAAATTATTCCTTTCTTTTGGGCAGGCAACAGACTGAAGAAGTTCCAAAGCAAACCCTTAGACTACCACAAAAACGTTCTTTTCTACAAGGCATGTAAAAAATGTTCAGACTACTCTGAAGGGCACCCTAAGCAAGTAATAACTTCCAAACATTTTTCTACCTATGGGATCTTGTCTGTCAGCTGCTTCTCCATATCTGCTAAATATCGATATGTTGGGTTTTAAGTATATACAAGGAATGGGGTGAAGATGTTTCCTCACAGCTACTAGATTTGTATAAATAGGTATAAAGTCTACTGTTCTTTTTCTCTGAAGTTATGATACAGATATTTTTAATATGAATATGTACATACATTACACAACTGTGAATGTTTGTTGCATGAAGTGTTTACATTCTTCTCACATGTTAACTCTCAGAATACAAAAATATTTAGTTAGGATTGTTTGCATAAATTTAAGAAATTCTGCTCCAACCATTTTATTTCAAAAGCTAGTTAACAAGGAAAAAAATAGCTGTTGCCACGATGGAATGATAGTGCTGCTATAGGATATTCTTTCTTCACACCTTTTCAGATGAGAACTGTATCCTACCACTTACACCCACTTTGCAAGAGTAATATGCAATCATTTGAGACCATATTGGTCCCTATATAAAGCACGCAGATGCGTCAAAGAGTCTTGGAGATTTAAATCATGTTCGAACAACTAGAGTCTCTTTCTCTGTGTTTCAAGTCTCTGAAGATCTTATCTCTCTTTATTATCTTTTTTTGTATTGCTGTCTGCATAACCATAAAACAAATGAGCAAAATAGAAGTTACTCTTTACTTCCAGAAATACAGGATTTAGAGTCTTGTGTCTGTGCTCGCTCACATCAATCTGTACAAGAAGTAGCTTTCATCATCCACTTATTTACAAATGAAACATATTTACATTTTTCCTGGTCCTGGATCTGAGGCCTTTACCTCTCAAAGAAGTCTACAGAATGGCATCCTTCTTTGGGGTGTAACACAAGCTTTCATCTTTTGAAATTTCTAAGAAAGACTTGCAACTCTCATGGTCTCAAACTTAGAATATCCTTCAAAGAGACCTACAGATGAAGCTTTCTCTCCTTCTTTTGGCTGCTTTTGATTACAGGTTGCTGTTTCTCACAAAAATCTGTGGGCAACATAAATTTAATATCCTTCCTGGATTTTATGTTTGGCGATTTGTCCATTTTGTGTTCGTTGCACAAAACATTAGAAGCTCAACCACTTTTGATCTTATAATTTCAAACGCTTTATGTCTTCTCCTCTGAAGTCTATCCTGTAAAAGACCAAATCCCAGATTCAAATAAGCAATAAGCCTGTTTGCCTCAGCTATGCACTAAATAATGTGGCATTCCATATGTGACACAAGTTTACCGTCTACTAAAAATATATTTCTGTAAGATTTTTATTTAATAATTTGACATACATTTTCTTTCTCTTGAAAGGTCCTGACTTTATTCTGCAGTCAAATCACTGCAGTCTGACATTTGTGACATACAAATAACCAACCTCAGGGTCAGTGTCTGCCTCACTTCAGTAGGGGTAAGCCGCCATGTCAACGGTCCAGAGTTCTGTCCCCAGTAGTCCATTATCTCTGACACCTAGCATAACAAGCACCAAGTATTCAGTGTGATTACTGGAATAACATTTACTTTATTTTGTCATTTTTTCTGACAAAGAAACATTTGCTACTTTCTGTTTCAAAAAAAGTGTCTCAGTCTGTTTCTATTTTATGGACTAGTACAGGATGAAAGGTGAATTCTCTCATTTTCTTTTATTCTTTCTTTTGATTTCTGTTGGGATCATTCACAGTATAATCACCATAATCTAAATGGAAATTTGAGTAACACAAACCCGTTCAAGATTTAAGATGGTGGCCATCTGAGTGAGGCGTGCAAACTTATCCCGAATTGTCCAAGTGGTGACTGACGACAGATAACCAACCAGCCCTCTTAGTTCTTTGTCAAACTGCAGGCCACCAAGCTGAAAGAGACGACTTCATTGAAAATAGCAGTTTCAGTACTTCATGACAACTCTCATGTCCCTGTTATCACCTTAAATCATTTTTTTAAAACCACTCTTGTTCCACAAACTTTTCACAAGACAAATGTTTGTCTTTCTACAATAAAAGCTTGGTTGTAACTGTATTGTACCTATTTCTCTGGATGATTATTTTGGGGGGAAGAAAACCTCGGTGAAAAGTTCTACGATGATGTTTTAAGGTAAGAGTAAAAATGTAACCAAAACAAGTGATCATACTGATTACTATTTTTTAAACAGCTTTTCAGATGCGTTTAAACATAGACTTACTCTGTTAAAAGTAGTCTTACCCACAGCTTTCTCAAGCTGTGCAGTGACTTCTGTAGTAACCAAGCTCACAAATGCCTCGTAGTTTGCACTTGTCAATGAGTTCTGAAACAGTGTTTAAAAAAATGATTTTGAGCAGCATCTGTCTTAAAGAACATTTATTTTTTTGGTTCTGACATGACTTCACTCCTCAGCTCTCACTTATTCCTGAAATATTCCTCAAATAAGGCTTACCAAGAACTTACTTTGAAAGTACTCAGCATGTTGTCAAGAGTTACTATGCTGTTTTGCACCCATGGATCATTGGCCTCATAATTAGAAAAATCTTCCTGCAAAAAAAGTATATGTATATATAGACAAAATAAAATTACAAATTAAAACCAGATATCTTTCTAAATTCTTTTTTAGGTTCCCTTCAAATGACATAATCTTTGAGGTGTCATCACTTGTGACATAATCTTTAGTCACTTTGCCTAGTACCAAATTGTTTCACAATATTTTTCCATAAAGAGATCACTCAGTTCAACTAAAGCTTTATGACATACGGAAAACATTTTAATGTTTTAATCTTGAGTAAATAATATCAATAAATTTCATTAGTGTCATGCTGTTTAAAACTGTTTACAGAACTTTTTGTACATCTAATCTGATTCTTGCTACCTTAATTGAACATTTATACTTTGTGATATCTTCAGAATAAAGGAAAGCTAACCTCTGTGATATTATGGCTAGTGGACAGGAAGGCATCTGCTACTGGTTTAATCCGAGGCTTGATGGCACTGGTTGTTAGCTGAGAGAAGCCAAAATCCACTACATCTTTGAACCGACCTGACACTGTGCCAAGGTCTCCAAGACAACTCTGAAACATAAAAGCACTTATAAGTTCAAGGAGCACTCAAAAGACAACTAATGAAAACCAAACATTTGGTTATCACTTTTAAACACAACATTTATAAATACTTCCAATTAACTTATTTCAGTTTTTTTTTGTGCAAGGGGGTAAAAAGGCAAACTGACTAAAAGAAGAGTAAGGGCATTTCCTAAACATGTCCCTTTCTAAATTGAGATTTACTCAATGATGTGGACTTTATTTAGTCAACAGCATATTCATTCTGTGATGCAGTACAATGCCTTATATTCTTACCTCCAGTTTTGCTTTGCTTTGTTCTGAGCACTGGGTAAACAGTTTTGACACCTCATCCTGAAAACAAATTTAAAAAATAAAACGTTATAAAAAGTAATAATTCTAATAATTCTGCAAACACACAGAGATGATTTGTAACCTGTACATAACATTATGTGAGCCTGCTAATAATTGAAGTTCTCAACTGATAATTTAATTCTTTGGGGAAGCATTTAATTTTAAAACTACATAATTATTTATGCATTTAATGACATATTATTAAAAGATTTTCATTACTTCTATAAGCTTACTTCAAGATTATCTTTCAGTGCCTTGCAGTAATCACAGGTAACCTCTGCATTGTTCAAGGACATCTGTTTAGACAACGATAAAACAAAAGAAACATATTTTTCCATTTCACATATTACATATTACAGCAGATATAAGTATCAGGATAAAAAACACACACCAATCAGATGATGTTTGATTGCAGACTGATTAAAAATATTCAATAACATCAGTAAAAGATATGCAAATAAAACACTGGAGTTATATTGTGAGGGACAACTCTTTGGGGGTGGGTATGGACTATTTGTGCACTGTCAGCATGTCCTTCAAAAAAATTCACATCCCTATAAATGCCACCATTTCAAGCTCCAAGCAAAATTATTACTGATATTCTATTAGTGGTTAGTCTAAAAGATTTATTAGTTTAGTAGACTTACCAGAAAGTTAGCACGAGCCTTGACCTTCTCAGCATCAGAGCTTTGTAGTTTTCCCTGGGTGATGCTGGCCTGAACAATATTGTAGGCATGCTGTAAATCAAATCCTGATGGAAACCCTGCACGAAGACGAGAGTACAGCACTTCACGGAAATCCTGCTCCAAGACTGTGCATGCATGGTTGATCATGGCGCACACTCCATCTATATTTGAACTGGATATGGCTCTTCTGCAGTTAAAATATAAATATACATCAAGACCATGTATCATATTAAGAACAAAATTTTTAACTTAAAACCTAAAGCATCTTATTACTTCTGATAGGATTTTTTGTCTTTGTTTTATTGGAAGGTAATACTATTTTGAATAAAGAAGAAGATTGTTTTGACTCTTGACAAAACTGTTTTGACTCATAAATTATATTCATCCAACACACAAAGCAATAATGTGTCTCTACCTAACAGATTTCTTGACAATGAAAAAGGTGTCATCCACCATGCTGGAGGTTTGCTGACCCTCTTCTGAAGAGTCCATGCTGACTGCCTGCACAAAATTACTCATAATGATTGCATGAAATTTCTCACTACACCTTAGCTTTGTCATTTCCACATTCTTACTGCTTTTGTCTTTTTCCTCCTTGAGACTATGTATGAAAAAAGTAAGCAGCAGAGTATTCAAGAAGTTCAGAAATTTTAAATTTATTAAAGCAGAACTAATCTTTACTTCTCTGGCCATGTCTGCTAATCATTAGAAGAGGTTAAAATTAAGAAAGTCAAAATATTTTTTCCCAGTCCTAGAATGAATTCGCAGGTTACAGGACCATGGAATATATTTAAATACATAGCTGGATTCTTTCAAGTTCTTGATGAAAAAAGCCTTTGAGAATGATGAGTAAAGTATCAACTCCATACCTTTAGGATCATCTCACGCATGAAATACTCCTCCATCATGATGTACACATTGATTAGCTCCTGCACCAAGCGACTCAGCTCACAACCATTCCAGAACTTCTCAACTTCAGCCACTGTACCTACAGATAAAAACTGTGTCAAGTTCTAACAGGTCCTTGATATCTCAAATTACAATATTATAAACAAAACTTCTAAACAAGCTAGTACAACATGTTTAATGGATTCCATGCTTCCAACTACAAGTATGACTGCTAAAAGCAGGTTTTATACGCTATCAAGTCCTGATGACTTTGACAGGTGTTTGTATAGATATATATGCTCTTACTAGAAGCACATTACCCTTGGTCCAAAGAATGTGTACTTAAGCAAAATTATCTTCACTTTTCATGAAATATTCCTAATAACGAGACTAAAAGTTACTATTTGGTTCATTCACTTACTTTTACGATTCTCGACTTCTTGTATTGCAAGCTCAACATCTCCCTGTAACATAATAAATTTTTAAAAAAGACCTAAAAGTAGACTCCATTATCGTATCTTACAATCATCTCATTTAATGCCACTATATGTCAAGCATATGCACTTTAGTGTACTTCAGTAACAATAAAACATTTTCTTACTAGGGCTCGTCGTCGCATAAAGCGCATGTACAGCTCTGCTCGAGCACTAATAAGGGCAATTTCTGACAATATGACATCAAGCTCCCGTGGATCTAGCCTGCACAAGACACAATGAATTAACATAAAAACAAATAAAAAATGTAAATATTTTTAAGGATATCACAAAAGTCTCTAAAGAACAAATTATCATCTCAAAACAGAACAGCAAGCATGAAAATAAGTTAAATATCTACAGGCAAAATGCCTATTTTCACACATTCAAACTCTATATTAATTTAATGAAATTTTTATAGTATATTCTCTTTCTTTGAGACTTGGGACTATGTAAAATGCCCCACACACCAATCACATGCTAGCCTGCTGTCAGGGAGTCAACTTTTCATGGTTTAAGTGTAGCCTACTGTCTCCCATGTCATCTGGTAAAGTCAAAGAAGAAATGCCTCATGTGAACATCAAAGAGTGTAAGTACACAGCTGTTTATTATCATTATCAAGTATTCTGCAATACACACAATTGTATGTGCTATACTAGGTTTGTTTACACCAGTAGTATTATTATAAGGACCCACCCTTGCACATACTGGCTGTTGTTGAGTGAAATATCCTAACGTGGAAAAGTTCAGTACATTACATTTACAAAATCAGGGAGTAAATGTATGATGCTTCCAACATAGATACCTTTCTCCAGCAGTTTGTTTTTGTTGCAGTAACATGCTTTGCTGGACCTGCCTCACCTGAAATATGACAACAGTCTTTAGAGTTTCACTTTAAATCATCAATGTCATGTATCTGGGGTTAGATAAACAGTCACCTGAGCAAATATGTTAAAGAACTACAGGTGAGAATCACTTCTTCCCATGAATCAGTTTAGCTCACCTTAAGATGTTCATTCTTAAAATATGAGAAAATAACCCTCTTTTTATTAGTGAGATACAAGCTTTTTAACATCATCATACTCAAAAAAGAGGTAAAATCTCTGACAGCATTTGAAAATATAACTGTATTCATGGCTTGAAGCCCCACAACTGGGTGTATATGATAATTAGGCATATCCATGTTTAGGCATGTATCTTCTACACAGAAAGGATTATTCAGTCAGGTCTGACTGATTGGTATCCTGTAATGAACGAACACCAGTCATTTGAATAAACATTTTTCTCACATGTTTTGGTTTGTGAAGAAACAGTAAATAAGGGATATTTATGATTATTTACTTGTTTCCAAGAAAACTTAGGAAAAACTAATGCAGGTAATAGAAAAAAAGCTAGGTGTAAGGTCACCCACCAAAGCATCATATTTGCGCTGGGATTTAAATTCCTCAATAACTTTTCTGGCTTGCCGATCACATTCTTTCTGAAGAATTTGCAGCATTCCAAACAGTCGACCTGGCCCTGTTGACATTAATAGATTTCTGTGACTCAACTGTAATTTTGAAATGTCAAAACCGGATAGTAAGTGCTATATTATTTTAATTCTTACAAATGATGATCACTTGATTTGAGTAAAATAAGCAACTGCTTGACTAATAAAATAAAATGACGAAACGTTCCAAAACCTTTTCTTTGTTAAATATTAAATTTCTACAAGAATCTATTATTTCAGGACCAAATTACTGCAATCTTGTTGAAAATAAGTGCAGCAGACTGATTTACTGGAACTGTTATAAAAATGGACAAATGTTAACTGGGTTTGAGCAACAAAAAAAAAACCAACATTCAGACATAAAGTAAGCAAGCTACCCTTTGTCTACAAATATTTTACACACAGAACCTACCATAATAAGTCTCAACCAAAGGTTGGTGAATCTCAACAACACGAGCAATGCCTTCAAACAGTAATGTAATGGTATCAGCAAATAATACTGCCGCTCGTTTGTCATTTTCAGGAGTGTGCAAAGCTAATTTCAGATTGTTGTCTGCTTTTTCTGAGATCTAAAGCCAAAAAAACATTATCAGTGGGACAGTAAAATTTTCACAGCAAAGAAAACTGTACCAATAATCAAGACTGAAAATGAATACTAATAATAAATGTATATTTGTATAGCATTCTACAACAACATTAGGTCATGTTCTAAGCTTGTCAGGTGAAGTCAGTAATCAGAAATTAGTTACAATTTCATATATTATTATTTCATAAAATAATGTCAATAATTTGAAATGATGAACTATTAAATATTAACCAGTCATTTTTAAAAACATTTATTCCCTCCTTATTTGGACACACACCCTCTCTATATATACATATGGGAAGCTACTTATTCACCTGGGCTGCAAGATATTTTCCAAACTTTGTAATCCCTTCATTGTGCATGGCAAGAAGAGGAAATATTTTGAAAAACCGCTCAACTGAAGCAACATCTTGGCAATGAACAGCTGCATCAAATTTACTGTGTACAATGTTTTTGAGCTTCTCCTCTGACTCGTACAACTGCTTGAAAGATGTATCAAGTGTTCCACCAGGTACTAGAAAATAGAAAAAAACTTGGAAAATAGCAAATATGTTGCTGGTTTGTATTGAATCTTGAATGTATCTGATTTAACTGAAAAATAAATGTAACTACTTCTTATATATGTAATGTAAAAAAAAACAACTTGAATCTGGCTAAAAAGTCAAAATGAAATACAGTGTAGGGCCATTAAGCCACGATTCAGTAATCCGCTTAATCCCTTTTTTTTTTACACTATGGATCATAGGGACCTGGACATGGCCTCTCAAATACTCAAGACAGGTGTTGACAGCTGTCATTTTGGCATTTCGAATGTCCACGATTAACATGCTATGCACTATCATGCATTAAATATTTAAATGCTGGCTTATAACTTCAAAGAGGTATTTATAGAAGATTACTCTTTTATTTATCAATAAACAATAAAATAACTTACAATAAAATTCAAATATTAATCTGTATTATCCACACTGAGTGTAAGTGTTATGGAGGCCTCAATTATAACCAATCCACACCTTACAATGCTACGAAATGAAGAGAAAGGATTATGATAAAAAAACATTTATTTTTCATTATTTATTGCCATTTATGCATTATAAAAATATATTTAAGCCATGGACCACCTAAGCAGCGGTTAAGTAGTTTGGACCCCAATCATGGTTGCAGGAGACATACTGCTGGGACAAAAATCTGTAAAAGCTGTGATTACAAATAGGTGATTTTTAAACGTATGCACAGCTTAAAAAAAAATTAATACAAAAGCAGAAAATACCTTCGTTAGTCTCTGCACTGATTCGAATTACAGTCTCATCCAAGTTTCGAAAACGATGGACATGACCTGCAGCCTGGAAAATAATCATTTTACTAACTTAAGAATTTATCATTATTTGCATTATGTAACCAAATGACCATACAGCCAAGAAAAATTTTATTTTTAACTAAAATGGTCTAGAGAGCAAAAAAAAAAATTTCTTATAAAAGCTGATCACTTGACTTGCGCACAAGAGGAATAAATGTACTCACCTTTTCATAGTCTTCATTCTGAAGAGCTATTTGCACTCCATCTGTACAAAATTTAAGATCCAAAATGTCTTCAACTCGCTGGGAGCATTCAACAACACGACTCTGTAAAACAGAAGTCAAATCCCTGCCACCAGTCTGTTTGTCATTTGTACATGTTTACCTCTCTATATAATTAGCTCTGCTTTAAAATACTTTGATATGCTTTTAAAAAAAAGCAAACGAGGTTCCTACCCCCCCCCCCCCAAAAAAAAAAGATTTTAAGAACCCACAAAATCTTATCAGATCACATTGTCAAACACTGAGCCAACAATTTTATGATACAAAACAAAAGCAGTCAGCAGGGAAAAAAACATACCTTTGCTAAATCCAATTTGCGCACTTTACCACTAACATTTTCTGCTAAAGTGGAAGTAAAGGAGATCATGCTAGTCAGCTGTCTGGAATCTGTCTCTAGGATTTGCAGGTTTGGTCTGTAAGCAAAGTAAAACAAATGTGAATAAAACATGGTGAATTTCAGCTCTCTTAAAAATACATCATATCGTAAAGTTAGAGGTATAGTCAAAGAGGTACGATCACAAAAATTGTTGGTATCTCAATAATAGACCTCAACTAGAAACCTGGCATTTACTTGACAAGCTGTTGATGCTAACTACACTCTTGGACCAGAACTAAGGGAAGGGTGACGGAGAGTGTAGACAAGATAATGCTGTGCTACCATGCACTTTCTCTCTGAAATTATGTGATTGTCAAAACTTTTTCTGCATACAGCTTTCTAGTTTAGAACTACTTTAAGATCTTATAAGAATTAAAATAATAAAATAAATAAATACATGAACCCATCATAAGCCTATGACCTTCATGTAGAGGAAAATCTGCATAGGTTATGATGAAAAATGTGGATTTGAATAAATAGCAATGTAATGCATTTTCACAGCACTCTGTTTTATTTAGAAAAACAGAACTATAAAACTTTTGAAAACTGTAAAATAGTTTAAAGATATAAATATTATACATGTTTCATCCAGTGTAAGCACTCTCTCTCTCTCACACACGCAAACATGAATTCAACAAATTGGCTATCCTCCCAGCGAAAAAGATTGTGTTTATGCATACACCTTGTTTTAATAAAAAAGTAAGTCTCCACATCCCTATTTCACTAACTGCATTGGCCAAACATGATGGCCAATGCAAAGTACAGAATTTATTACGTATCACTGCATTTTTTTACATTTACCCATCAATCTGCATTTATTTATTTGGATATCAGCTATAACACACCTCTATGACAATTGCTTGCTGAACTCTTAATGGTTTTGTCCATGGACTCCAGTTTCCTCCAATATCATGTGCACGTTTGTGTTTGGGAAGGAAAAAAGGAAATCATAGTGACTTTGACTTGATGCCTGTTTCCTGTGCTATGTACTTATATACCTTTGCCTATGTAAATTAAAAAACCATAACAAGTTAAGTCTGCATTTATGATTGGGAAAAGATACTGTTTAAATAAAAACATATTTGGAACTCCTCCCCCTCCCCTTAAGATACTGGCATAAAAACACCAACATGCATAAAAAAGGTAATTATCTTTACAAAATAAATGTACCTGGATGTGTTTAGTTTACACTGTAGACCACAGGCAATGGGAGACCATATGCTAATTAGATTATCTGTGCACAATCATGTCACCAATGTGTTAGCTAAGTGTATCCAGGGACAATCATTATGCTGCAGATGCTATTTAGATATATCCAGTCAATCATTGTATCACGGATATAACCTAGCTATCTCAGCTTGATGGTATTTGGTATAACACTACTGTGTGTGAACAAATTTAGATCATGTGTGAGTCTGAATTGTGGTTGTATAACAATCTGCCAGGTTGTGGAGGTATGAATGTGTGATGGCTCTGTTGATTGTTGTAAATGGTCAATGGTTTTAACCATTCCTTCTTTATACATCTACTTATTTCCCACTAAGATAAATCTATGATAAAGTGGTATGTTATTTTAAAGACTTATTGATTAAAGTAGTTTTATTTTCTCCTGAAAATGCTAAATAACAGTTACAAAGATAATCTGTCAAGCAGATGTTAACTGTTAACTCTTTGAAAATGGACCATCATGTAACCACCATTAATGATCAAGAGCACAAAATAAAATCATGCAAAAGTAATGCTATTTGTTGTAACACTATATTAAGGATTATCAATCTGCAATCATTAACAACAGCTAAGGTGAAATGGTAATAAACATAGCCTCTGCAAATTATATATCATTGCATTAGATTATGGTTCATATTATGGAATAGAGACATTGAAGCTAACATTATTTATTTCAGTGGTGCATTAACCCTTTACAAAGAGCATTAAAAATGTCAGACAAATAAACTACATCATTATGTACATAACTGTTGATACTAAAATTTAAAACAATATGATAAAACCCAGCAGGTAAATAAAAAGGTATTTAAATGAAAAACTGACAGCATCTTGTGAAGTCCATTCATCTTGCTCTCCAAGGTATCCTGATGTTCAAGTAATGCTTTAAGCTCCTGTTCCACATGTTCCTGTGATAATAACATGAAATGATGTTAAACACAAAATCTCTGTTCAAAAGATCATGGTTGTTATTATAGGTATGTATCAAGTACACACACAAAACGAACTGTCATTATAGTAAGGTTTATTTCAGTTATATACCGTAAACTAATGCTGCTTTATCATCCTTATTTTCTGCAAGTCACCCCAAATAAATTTCTGCTCTCAAGTTTTATTGGGAGTGCGATTTTGCGGGGTTTAAAACCTGAGGGACTCCATGAAACGGTATATTGTGTACAGATGTAACGTCCCAAAATTTAACCACCCATTGATTGAATTTTAAATTCAGTCTCATCAAACTAGTGGTTTTCAACTGTTTCCAAACTATTTTCTGACATTTCTTTTCTAATAAAAATGACTTGGACAGAAAACATGGCTTAGGGATCACAACTCTCACGGTATAATCGACGACTGTACGTACGATTGACAATCGTCAACATACACTAAATTTAAAATTCTGGGATGATTTGAATCCCGTATGGGAGAACTGTGCAATCAATGAATAACCAAATATCACCTCCTGTTTTCCAAGTTGTTCTAAAGCCTTTTTAATTTCATCAAGTTCTGTAAGATTCTCTATGGAATCCATAGACGCCGAAGACGTGGCATCGACTATGGACGTCGCCATCTTGCCCGCGGCGTTGAACTATGGGAAACAGGAAGTAGGTTATGGTAGCGTTGAGGCGGGAGGTTCTTATGCGAGAGTCGATTATGGCCTGAAATCCAGAACATCACCGTCAGCTGCAAAATTTGTAAATACATATTCTATTTTATTTTTCTCTGCACTTCTTAAAATAATGTTTTATGTATTTAGTTTTAAGCAGTATTCGGTGTTTGTGTAGATTTTCTTCGTTCATGGAGACTTGTCTCTCTTTTTTTGGTTTTCTTGAAGTTATAGATGTCCCTACCAATAAATTGGCGTTTTACGAGTGAATAATAAAAAAGCATTGAAATTTATCATATTCCGTTCAGTCTCTCAATATTTTAAACACGCTTTTCCTAATGCAGCAGATTGAATTTTAATCAACATGTAATTTCACAGTTGGAGTTTGGTCCCTTTGTTGCGAGCTACTAATTCCAACGTTGACAGAATTCTCTTGTCCTGCTTGAGATCTTATGAAAAGTTTTTATGTGCTCTGCTTTATTTTTTGAATACTAAAGGTGACAAAATGTTTACATAGCGTTATGTCATTAGGAAATTTGCAAGATTTAATGGCACTAATTATGTCTGTAGTGCAGAGAACCTTAAGACAGCACTAGAGGTGGTTCATTTTAATTACTTATGTATTATATTTATACATTTAGTGTATAAATTATTCAATTTGTGTATTACATATATACGTTTATCTATTTATATGTAATATATGTTAACATTCATGTACATTTTTTTGCAGCCAAATCACAACCATGTATTTATACAACCTAACACTTCAGAGATCTACAGGGATTGTAATTGCTATTCACGGCAATTTTTCGGGGTCCAAATTACAAGAAATTGTTGTATCACGTGGTAAGATCTTGGAACTATTACGCCATGACCCCAACACAGGAAAAATTTATCCAGTTCTCTCTGTTGAAGTGTTTGGAGTCATTCGATCACTTACACCTTTCCGGCTTACAGGAGGCACCAAAGGTCAGTGCTATTTTATTTGCAAAAACAGTTTCTGTTTGAATGCTGCACACACAAATGAAACTTAATGCCAGTAATTCGTTTCTAACATTTGATGAATTCATTATGGATAGGTTTTTCAAAATGTAATTTTGTAAAATGTCTTTTTTCAGTTAAAATAACTATTATATAATAGCTAACAGTAGGATTTATTATACCACATTTCCTCACACAGAGTCAAGCTCAATGCACTTTACAAGGGAAAGAGTAGGTAATGATGCCATATGACATCACAATCAGGCAAACACACAAGAACTGTGAACATTGTCAGGAACATGAAGCATAATTTTTATATGTTTTTAAAAAAATTTGAAAGGTGGGTGTTATTTTTTGCGCTAATTTTTGTATCGGATGTGAGCACTGCATTTGCTTTTGTATCCTTTTGCAGAATATTGTTAATGTGTTTATAAGATAAATATTTGAATGGCTTAACCAGTGTATTCCTTTGAGTAACAAGCTCCTACATTCTCTCCCCCCCACTCTCACTTTTTCAAATTTTAGATTATGTTGTGGTTGGCTCTGATTCTGGGAGAATTGTGATTTTGGAGTACATTCCTTCAAAGAACCAGTTTGAAAAGATTCATCAGGAGACCTTTGGAAAGAGTGGCTGTCGCCGCATTGTTCCAGGACAGTACCTTGCTGTGGATCCAAAAGGACGTGCTGTGATGATTGGTAAGTGTAAAAATAGTCAACAGACTTAAAAACAATATTTCATATATTTTTCTGCACTGGCTTTTACAGATTCAGATTTGAGTTCATGTGTCCATAGTTGGTGAATTTCTTGTTTATCCTATATACATAAATATATGTATGTATGAGCTGGGAGTTATTTCATGTCTCAATCCATTCTGATTGAGGACTAAATAAAAACAATCAAAATCATATTTGTGCAGATTTTGCCATGGCTGTTATTTTAATATCCTTCAGACAGCAGCATATTTCCTAGTCTTTGTGCTGAGATAAGGTATTTTATGTGCATTTATATATAATTTATTGACTTCAGGTGCTGTTGAAAAGCAGAAGCTGGTCTATATCTTAAACAGAGATGCACAGGCCCGTTTGACCATCTCTTCTCCTCTGGAAGCTCACAAATCAAACACTTTGGTGTACCACATGATTGGTGTAGACATTGGGTTTGAGAACCCCACTTTTGCCTGTCTTGAAATTGATTATGAGGTAAGGCCATGGTGTTTGTACTTGAATAGCGTTGATTTACTGCACATTTTCTTATGTTCTTCAATTATTTTTGAGCTAGTGCTGAAGGGTATCAGTTGGAGATTTCTGTCATGTAATATTTTCTGATGACTTAAGAAGAGTGATGGAAAAAAAGTGATTTGTCTGTGGTATATTATAGGAAGCTGACAGTGACCCCACTGGAGAGGCAGCCCAGAAAACACAACAGATGCTGACATACTATGAACTAGATTTGGGGCTCAATCACGTTGTCCGAAAATACTCTGAGCAGCTGGAAGAACACGCAAACTTTCTAATATCAGGTCTGTGTCTTGCATTTACTTCCTGTTATTACCCCTTTGTCTTTTTGCTTTTCTGGCATTGTCTACAGACTAGGTTAATTGCAGGAAATTATATGTAACCAGTAGATCTTGACTAGAAGGATGTAAGCAAAGACTTATGACTCATTTTTATAAATGAATTTTAGAGGTTAATTTGATTTAGCTTGTAATTCCAGTCCCAGGAGGAAATGATGGTCCCAGTGGAGTGCTGATTTGCTCAGAGAACTATATCACATATAAAAATCTTGGTGATCAGCCAGACATTCGCTGTCCAATTCCTCGAAGACGGGTCAGTAGTATGTTTACTGTCATGTAATTTTTGTCCTTTATAAAAAAAAAAAATGCTTAAAATGAACCTAAAACAGTTAAAGCATGCTATAATAGAATTTTTAACACCAGAAAACTTCATTTTTAACAGTGAGATGGTACGAAATCGGAAGTTTTCTTCCATTTGATAGCAAGATAGATCTTAAGTTACTTCTTGGTGATTTGAAAGCATTTTGACAATGCACAAAACAAATTTTATAAAATTTATTTTGTTGTTTCTAGACAGATCTTGATGACCCTGAACGTGGCATGATTTTTGTATGCAGTGCTACTCACAAAACAAAGGTATACCTTATAAAATTTTTATTATTTAATACCAAATAGCACTGGTGTCCTTAGCACATCTTGGTGGAAAAAACTTGTGCTGTTTTATGACGTTTGAGTGGTTTTGGTGGCAAAACTATGTTATAAAATGCTATGATATTCACATTTTAAAACTGGTTTTATTTTGTATACATCATGATTAACCTTGGTTTGAAAGTGTTCTGTGTTAATGTCTTATAGTATTTTCTTTTTATCCTTATTTGAGAAATTTTTCCTGATTTGCCAAATAGTAATGAGATTCATATATTGTTTTTGTGCAGTCTATGTTTTTCTTCCTTGTGCAAACTGAGCAAGGAGACATCTTCAAAGTCACATTAGAAACAGATGAAGATATTGTAAGTGCCATCCTTGTTTTGGTGATAATAGATGGTGGTTATATAGCCATTTTAAATTGGGATAGATTGGTTTTCATAATTGTCAGCAGGGGGTGTGACATTTACAAGTGATTATAGATGTGAATGTTTTCCTGTTACAGGTAACAGAAATTCGACTGAAATATTTTGATACCGTGCCTGTAGCTTCAAGTATGTGCGTTCTCAAATCTGGCTTCTTGTTCATTGCTGCAGAATTTGGCAATCAGTGAGTACATAGGAAATGCTCTTTTGAGACTAATTAAAATACTTTCAAATGCTTCCATGTCTACCACCAGGAACTGCTCGAGTATCTTGAAACCTAGAAGAGAACTGAAACCTTTATGCTTAAGAAAAAAGAAGCATTTGGTTCTTTTGGCAAATATCGGCATGCCTTTGTCAGCGACTATAATAAGCTGAATCACTGGCATATTCAGTACACATTGGTCTGAGATGAACTGACAGTTATCTTCATTCTGTACTTTAAAATTTAAAATACTTCTTTAAAATTATTTTCAAAGATGCTTAGAATTATGGTGCTTAGGTGGGCAGTAGTTTTAGTTCTGTTTTGAGAGAAGCATAAGATCTTGCCCTGCTTCCCCGAAAACAGAGACATGTACTGTTCTTAATTGTCTGATAGCCAGTAGTGCCTTTCTGAGTGAACTAAAAGCTCACCTTTGCAATGAGTAGGGGAGGTATATTTAAAAACAGTGTAGTCCACAGATTAATAAAATTGTCATTGTAGCCATAATTATAGTTTTTGGGCTTCTGACTTGGCGGGATGACAGAATATATTGTTTCAGGTCCATTACATGACCTTAGAACATTTGTGGTTATATACAGTGCTTTTTTGCTAGTTTAACCTAGTGTGTGTATATATATATCCACATGATACATTTTCTGTTAAATTTCTAGCTACCTATATCAGATTGTGCATTTGGGTGAAGACGATGATGAAGTAACCTTCAGCTCAGCTACACCCATAGAGGAGGGTGATACATTTCTGTTTGCACCTCGTGCCCTGAAGAATTTGGCCATGGTGGATGAAATGGATAGCCTTTCACCAATACTTACTACACAGGTATTAAACTGGCTTATTAACAATTTTTTTGTTATGATACCTCCATGATGTATTTAATGTTGTGTGCCCTACATCAAAGTACACGTATAATGTTTACTTTTCTCCATGGCTTTTTATAGGAGAGCTGATTTTTTGCTTTTGTGAAATTTTTTTTATATAGCTGATCGTCTGATTTCTAGTTGATTTTGGTTGCTGATTCACATATGCAACACCTGTATCAAAATTGGCTTCTCATTTTATTATAGAATTGGACAATTTCAGATTGCTGATCTGGTAAATGAAGACACTCCCCAAATCTACACCTTGTGTGGAAGAGGGCCTCGCTCCACCCTAAGAGTGCTGAGACATGGTCTTGAGGTAAGAACTGATGTCTTGCATAAAGCCAGCATTTTGCTTTATTGAAACTCTCTTTGAAGAGATCAAGGAGGTAAGAACTGATGTCTTGCATAAAGCCAGCATTTTGCTTTATTGAAACTCTCTTTGAAGAGATCAAGAAGGATGTTAGTAATGGAAAGATTAGCTTTGATAAACTGATAATTTATGTCCACTTGCCAAGTATGGTATCAAGGGTGCAACAGTTAGCGCCTATTACCAATACAGTGACGGTTGGCTCTCCTTGGTTCAGCTTTCATCTTGGGCATGTTATTCTTTCTCTGTGTGTGGCATCTGTTTACAGACTCCGCAAAAAAACACCATTTATCTTTCACTCCCTCTCCAAGTGTAGTATCACATAGCTTTTGAGAATAATCACCAATTTGTTTGAGAAAGCAGAATAATGAAAGCATCATAAAGCATATCAGTAAATAGAAGAAATAGCAAGCCTGATATCGGTTATGTGGTCTGTGTGTCTTGTTTGTAGGTGTCTGAAATGGCTGTGTCAGAACTGCCTGGTAACCCTAATGCAGTATGGACTGTAAAACGGCACATAGATGGTGAGTTCTTTGTTGTTTTTAATTTATTCACCCTCTTTGGTACAAATGTGCAGGTAAAGCTTCCTGACTTGGCACAGTGTTAGAACTGTGAGAAATTGCCATCATTGCTTTAATGTATACTTCATTAAAGCTTTCAGAGTCAAATAAATATTAATGGTAGTCGATTTTTGAATATTAATGAGGATATTAATAATTCTACATCATCTGTTTCAATGAGCACAGTAGTAATATTACATTTTCAGTTTAAACTTTCCACACACCCCTTCTTAGGATGCAGTTGCAGTACGGCAGAATCAACTTGAGACTTATTTTTTCGAAATAAAAATAAATGTGGCTAAGTTTGATATTCTTAAGCAATATTTTAAATTGTAGTGTAATTTAGTTTAATCAAAACCTCTCGATAATCATAGTGACTGTTTTGAAGATTGCACAAATGGCTTGTGATATATGATGAAATAAATTTAAGTCACCTACTATTTATGCTGCTTTGATGAAAAATGTGGCACCTTTTTCTTCAGAATAATCATTTTCTGTTAAGGGATCTAAGACTTAAGAATTATATTCTTTATGTACTTTGCTGCTGATCTGATAATCATGTCTTTGCATTGTGTGTAACAGGGGTATTATACAAATTACAGGACAATCTATTTGCATATAAGTTCTTGCTTTATACCAATTAGAAGGCATTAAGTCGTCATGTGCCAGATCCACAGTAATCATTAGCAGGCTAGCTGGCTCATCAGAATCAGCTAACTTGCTAGTAGCATACTGCAGTCTCTTCTATCTGATGCTGGCTTAATGGTTAACAAATGAATAATTGGAAGCATCTTTGTCAGTCAAAAGATTTATAGCATGTGATGGCTGTTGTTGATTTGAAAAAAGAATTACTCCCACTAATATCAGGCTGGGTGGATTGCAAGACAATCCAATGCCATGCCTGCTTTCTGTTGCAGGTGATGTCACATTCCACACCTGAGGTGAGCATCATCTTTGCTGCTGACTCTCGTCAGCAATCAACAACAGCCTAACACATGTATTGAAACTGCTAATATGTTGAGCAGCAAGATTTTGTGCATGTCTGCTGCCTGTGTACTTGTGAAGCTGTCCTGTTTTTGTCCACAAAACTTTAAAGGAGAATGGCTTGACAAGCGAGATTAGTGTCAGTGGAGAGCTAGAGCGTGCACTGTGACAAAATTTCTTTTACTTAGCCATCTCCCTTGCATATATGTTAGTCATATTACGTATTTGAAGCTTTTTTGATTTAGACACATTTGAGTTTCCATGTGTCAGTTTGTGAATTTTGTTTTTAATTTTTTTTTGCCCACATACTATTTCCTGTGTGCAGATGAGTATGATGCCTACATCATCGTGTCCTTCGTCAATGCCACTTTGGTTCTTTCCATTGGTGAGACTGTAGAAGAAGTAACAGATTCTGGTTTTCTTGGGACAACTCCAACCATCTCCTGTTCACAGCTTGGAGATGATGCACTTGTGCAGGTCTGTATTGGCCATTTAAATTACTAATGTATGTTGCATAGCGTTTTCCTTAGTACCTTTGTGCCTTTAGTTGGCCTGAGGGTAACAGCAATCAAGGTGCAAAATATGCTGCATATTGAAATTAATTCCAGTATTTTATTCTTTGTTCATTGACAGATCTATCCTGAAGGTATTCGTCACATTCGCGCAGATAAGCGTGTAAATGAATGGCGCACACCAGGAAAAAAGAACATCACCAAATGTGCTGTAAATCTCCGTCAGGTTGTTATAGCCCTTTCAGGAGGAGAGCTGGTGTATTTTGAAATGGATCCGGTTAGTTTCTGATTCTTGTTTCTTTTAACTCCTGTTTAGTAACCAACAAAATACTAGGTTGCTATTCTAACTGCTGAAAGAGTGACAATGTTTCAGGCATAATGAGAGTGCCACTCATTGATCAAGGCATTAATACAGTGCATCTATGAACCATGGTTGCTTTTTTCAGCAAATGGCATATTTGATTGATTGCAGACAGGACAGTTGAACGAATATACAGAGAAAAAAGAGATGTCTTCAGATGTTGTGTGCATGGCACTGGGGCGTGTGCCAGCTGGAGAACAGCGCTGCCGATTTCTGGCTGTGGGGCTGGCTGATAATACTGTGAGGATTATCTCACTTGACCCCAATGTAAGTAAATTTTCAGTATTCTCTCAATTTTTCAAAGCAGTAAAGTTAGACCGAACTTCAAAGAGCTAGAATAAGAATGCCATGCTTAAGAATGTATGTATTATGTGCTTAAAATGTTGAATAAATGTTTACCTTTACCTTGCAGTCCAATATTAAAGCATTATCTGCTATCTTACCACCTAATAATCACCCATTTTCTTGGTATAAATGTTGTATGTAAATAAGTGTCCTTTATAACACTATCCTAGTGATTTTCCTGATATAATGAATCATCATAATACAGCATTCTTTAATTAAAATCTTTCTGTCAGGACTGCTTATCACCACTAAGCATGCAAGCTCTACCCGCCCCATCTGAATCTCTGTGTATCGTGGAAATGGGTGGCACTGAAGCCAAAGAAGAAACTGGAGAAGCTGGAATGCAAGGAGGTCTCTATTTAAACATTGGTTTGCAGGTTAGCACCCTTTTTATTATTTTAATGTTTTATTCCTAAACAGCAGCTGTTGTCTTTTTGTCTTTTGTAACTGATGGCATAGGGACAACGGGAAACAATACAGAGCTGTTTGTTCTTAGTTGTGTGAACCGCAGGTGAGCTTTTCTTTAGCTCTTTTCATGTGGATGTGTGGCCAAATGGGGCGGTTTATGAGAATGGTTGCAAGTTGTTGTTTGTTTTTAAATATATAAACCAGTAATGGTAGGTGCTGTGAAGAAAGTGTTAACTTTGAAGACCTTGTCTTTGTTCTCAGAATGGTGTGTTGCTGAGGACTGTTCTGGACACTGTGACAGGCGACTTATCAGACACTCGCACTCGATATCTGGGATCTCGACCAGTAAAACTCTTTCGCATCTCTATGCAAGGATCTGAAGCTGTGAGTATATCTCAAAGCAGGCATGTCCAATACGCAGCCCTTTGCAAGCACACATGCAGCCCGCACAAAGGATACAGTATCGATTTGTAAAATCTGTTAACTTGAAATAATTTGGAATTTCGAATATCGTGTGTGGCTGCCTTACGAGGTGTGATTGCTTTTGAATACATCTTAGAATTGTCCATTGTCAGGCCCAGCCTACAGCTGGTCAGCACACAAGCGGTCAAACAAAAGTCCGAGTGATACAGCTAAGCACTGTCAAGAGTGAAAAAGAGGAAGGCCTGGCGGAAGCCACATGACCATGTTTGTCACGATGGGTATAGGGGAATGTAGGTTGCTGTATTGTTCAGTTGAAAGAAAAAGTAGGAGAGAGTGTGCATCCCTTTGTGAGCACACCAGCAGCCCTTATGACAACACAAATGTGACCCATGCTGCCCTCAGTGGACCCTCAGTTTAACATGCTTGTCAAATTTTAGGACATTGCTGTAATGGTTTCACCGTGTGCCCCTTTTTTCTATTAAAGAAATTAATACTTATTATTGTTTTAATCAGGTATTGGCCATGTCTAGTCGCACATGGCTGAGCTACACTTACCAGAGCCGTTTCCATCTTACTCCTCTGTCATATGAGACTTTGGAATATGCTTCTGGCTTTGCCTCCGAACAATGTCCAGAAGGCATTGTAGCTATATCCACCAATACTCTTAGGTAAGTGTCAAATCATTGTAAAAATGGGAATGGTTTGTGTGAATTTCATGAGCCATGTAAATGAAATATAGTTTGCTTTTGTGTGTTACTGGAGTTTGATGTGTGTGGAACTTTTTGAGACTGATGTATTTTCTTTTTGTGGGGGTGGAGGTGGGACAGCGGCTAGCATGATCAATTTTCTACAGCAGTCATTGATATGTAAGCTTGTCCACAGGATTTTGGCATTGGAGAAGCTAGGGGCAGTGTTCAACCAGGTGTCTTGGCCCCTTCAGTATACTCCCCGAAAATTTGTCATCCACCCAGAGTCCTCCAATCTTATCATCATTGAGACTGATCACAATGCATACACGGAAAAGACCAAGCAACAGCGCAAACAGCAGATGGCAGAAGTAAGCAAGAAGAGTTTAGTTCTTTGACAGATTTCTTTTTAAAATGTGTTTCATATATTCAGATTTTCTAAGTTTGCATGGTGAACTTTGCAGAATCTTGACACCAGAGATCACCAAAGTTTTTTATGCTGTTTACAGGAAATGATTGAGGCAGCACAGGAGGAAGAGCAAGAGCTTGCTGCAGAAATGGCAGCACAGTTTTTGAACGAAGAGCGCCCAGAGAGCATATTTGGTGCACCAAAGGCAGGAGCAGGCATGTGGGCTTCTGTTATACGCATCCTTAACCCCATCTCTGGCCAGACCCTGCACAAGGTTTCTTTGGAGCAGAATGAAGCAGCCCACAGGTGATTTAAATCTGAAAATTTCATTTTGGCTTGTCATTTTCTTTTTCATTTTTTTTAATTTAAAGTATGATGAACATAAGGTAATTTTAGATTTCTTAAACAACTATTTGTCTGTTGGCTTTTTCTGCAACATGGGGTATCTTAAATACTTTCATATTTGTATTGATTTTATTGATTATGATCATGTTTCGTATAGATGAAATGTGTAATATAGAGGAAATATCCTTACAGTTCAGTGGGGAATGGGTTATAGTAGTAACTTTTTTCCCTACTGATTTGTATTCAGTTTGGCACTCGTGAAGTTTGCCAACAAGCCAGATGACCAGTATCTCATTGTGGGCATTGCTCGTGACCTGGTTCTGGCCCCACGTTCTTTGACTGGAGGGCTGCTGCATACATATAAAGTCACAGAAGGGGGCAGCAAGTTGGAGTTGCTGCATATCACCCATGTTGAGGATGTTCCGGGTGCCATAAGCGCATTCCAAGGTCGAGTAATGATAGGGGTCGGCAAATATCTTCGTATCTATGACCTTGGCAAAAAGAAACTTCTGCGAAAATGCGAAAACAAGGTAAAAATGTGTTTAACATTTCACATTTCATCTTGTTCTGCCTTTTACTGCAACATGATAAAATACTATTATTTAGGTTAAGCTATCCTCTTTATCCATGCTTTTCAAAGTGTAATCTAAATAATCATGTTTAAAAAATAATTACTCCCTCAACATTCATAAGATTTAGGGAGTAAACTTGATGGATTGTAAGGTTTACAGTTTTATTTCATTGTTTGTTCTGTTCAAATCTGGATAATCGCAGACAATCTTAAACACTGTTTATCCTTTAAAACTGTTTTGAAGTGTTGATAACTTTAAGCTCCATTTTATTTTCTTCTTTTTCAGCATGTACCAAACTTTATAGTCAGCATCCATACATCGGGCCATCGTGTGGTGGTAGCAGATGTGCAAGACAGTTTTCATTTTGTGCGATATCGGCGACAGGAGAACCAGCTGATTGTGTTTGCCGATGACACCAATCCGCGTTGGGTCACTTGCTCAACTTTGCTGGACCATAACACTGTTGCAGGAGCAGATAAATTTGGCAATATTTCTATTGTAAGGATCCTGCATTCGTCCATGTGAATTTTTGTTTTTAAATGTTTAACAGCTATTTTTAGGCCCTAATTGATGTCACAATAATCAATGTTTTTAGAGGGAAGAAAAATGTGGTCAAATAGTTCCTTGAGTATATTTTGTGAATTTTGTTCACCTTTGATAGCGCAGGCATGTATGGTGAAAAGAGTAGTTTTTATTTTGTCCAGCGTTTATTAACTGTTAAATAAAGTTATTGTTTCTTTGATTGCCTGTAGTTCATAAAATTATCACATTTGACGATAATTAAATTGTCGTGCGTTTCTAGGTTTTCCTTGGTCTCTTCCTAACAGATTCGCTTGCCTCCTGAGCTGAGTGATGATGTTGATGAAGATCCTACTGGAAACAAAGCTTTGTGGGACAGAGGTGTACTCAGTGGGGCATCACAAAAGGTATGTATTAGATGCCTGTTGATGCTCTTGTGTTAGGGTAGTCTGTCCGCTGTAAAATTTACAAATTTCTTTGTCTTTACCATGCAGACTGGAAGAAAAAAGGATTTTGAGCATTACTTTGCAGCATCTTGCTTGTAAGAACACTACATCAATGGGTCAGGTCATTCCTTGCACACAGAAAAATTGTGGACAAGTGATAAGTATCAGATGCTTGTGGAAGTGATGGTTTCCGTGTTTCACCTGACATATCTGTGATTATATTGTGTATATGGCTGATCCACAGCATAAATGTGCAAACAGGTGCCAGAACGATGATTCATCTATGATTAATAAAAACAAACAAAAGTATGTAACCCTGTTGTTTGACCTGAAGTAGAAGAGTTCAGCATAGATCGAGGAAGCAGATAGGTGGTTAAAGCAATGACATACCAATTCGGAGATGTATTGTCTTGATATCCATGTCGCACATTGAACCCAGCTGTCGTGAATGGGGAAACATTGAGGGTTAGGTAAAGGCAGAGCAGTAGGAGGAGATGGGATGAGCCTTCACAAAAAGCTTACAAGTGTAGTCTTGAACACCTCACCCTCATATGATCATTTTAAAACAAAAAATTAAAGTAAAATAGTTTGCAAAAGTCATCATTTCTTCTTCATACTGTAACAGTTGACATGAGTTATGTAGAGATCACCCTCTAGCTACCCGAAAACAAGCTGTTCCATTCAAATGACCGCAGAACCATGGATTTTATATATTTTTTATTAATGCTCTTGCAAAAGGCTTTTTAAATAGTGCAACAAAAATTCGCCCAAAAATGCACTTTAGTAATAGAGATCTTTAGACTTTAAAAAGAAAATCATTAAGGCAGCTTTTAAAAAGTTACAATGTATTCCTAGAGTGTTTGAGTAGAGGTTCTGATGCCACCTGACATATCTTAAGCGATGGCGTTTTGTGGAGATGATGTTTTCCGTGTTTCACCTGAGATAACCATGATTATAGATATTTTGACTGCTGATCCACAAGATATGCTGACCAAAACGCCATAATTTTTTTTTTCTTTCCCGGGGAATTGTTTATTTATCTGTTTTATAAAGGAAGAAAGTTGTCATGCATTTTTAGAGAGCCAGAACAAAATCGTTGTACCATAATGGATAAGGAGAAGAATGATCACTGAAATGGTTTTAAATGTCTTTTGAACGTCTCTAAACTCTTTGCAGGGCTGGTTGCCTTGCTATGATATTGCCTTAGTTGCTGGCTCATCTTGAAACACCAGTTCCACCACCATCTCTGAACTCATTAAGGCAGTCTCAAAACAGTTAAAAATAAAAATATTCCTAGAGTGTTTTAGCTGAGGTTATGATACCATCTGACAGAAGAGCCAAAAAAAAAAAGATACAGGCTGTGAATAGTTAAGTACCATAATGGATAAGGAGAAGAATGATCACTGAAATGGTTTTAAATGTCTTGGAACTTTTCTCTGAACTCATTAAGGCAGTGTCAAAACAGTTCAAAATATAAGTATTCCTAGAGCAGGGGTCTCAAACTCATATTAGCATGTGGGCCGCAGTGGAAAGTAACAGCCAGTCAGCGGGCCGCACCACGAAAAGAAAATGTTTTTTCATTAAATTTTACGAACACTACTGTCACTGCAGTTAAATGCTAAAATAAAGTTTTTATAATTATTAATTACATTTAGTGTACTTTATTACATGCACAGGCAGTTTAGTTTATTAAAATAAGTTGACGTTGTCTCTGTCACTAATAACGGGGGTAATTTTCACTGCGGGAATTAATCACCAAGCACAACATACATATACACCGCGGACGTGGCCGAGGGCCGCACAAAAATGTTTCGCGGGCCGCATTCGGCCCGCGGGCCGCGTGTTTGAGACCCCTGTCCTAGAGTGTTTCAGCAGAGGTTCTAAAGCCATCTGATGTATCTTAAGAGATGGCCTTTTTGTGGAGATGATGTTTTCCGTGTTTCACCTGAGATAACCATGATTATAGATATTTTGACTGCTGATCCACAAGATATGCTGATCAAAGCGCCATAATTTTTTTTCTTCCCCAGGGAATTGCTTATTTATCTATATTTTTTTTTAAGAAAGGAAATTTTGTTGCATTTTTAGAGAGCCAGAACAAAATCGTTAAGTACCATAATGGATAAGGAGAAGAATGATCACTGAAATGGTTCTAAATGTCTTGGAACTTTTCTCTGAACTCATGAAGGCAGTGTCACAACAGTTCAGAATGAAAGTATTCATAGTGTGTTTTAGCTGAGGTTATGATACTTTCTGACAGATCTTAAGAGATGATGTTTTGTGGAAATGATGTTTTCCGTGTTTCACCTGAGATTAACCATGATTACATTTTCGACTGCTGATCCACAAAAAAGATATTGAATGGGCATAAAGTCTCGTGAAGTTGAGCAAGAATGTCTGAAGCTGCATTTTTGTGTACTGTTGGGCTTTTTTTGTGTGTGAGTTTCTCATTCATGGCTGGCAGTAATCTTTAGTGTAAGAGAAGCACCATGTGCAGAGTAGTTGTATGTTTTACTGGCATTTACATGTTGAATCTAAGATTACAGTGATTAAGTGTTTTGACTTCTGGTTTAGTATAGGTGAAAGAGGAATAACAACATTTTTTGAAGTAACAAGGGAAAAAATCACGTATAACATTATCAAAATAATAAGGGAAAGTGAGCAGTTAAGTGCCATAGTCGATAAGAGGAATAATTATACAATAGAAGCACTTCAGCTTTAAAAGTCATCATAAGTATGTTGTTGGGTGTATGAATGGATGGTGAAAGCTGTTTCATTATTTATCATGTTTTGTTCCGTGTGTATATGTGTGAAGCTGGCAGTCACCAGGCTAAGCTGTTGTAGAATTTAGCCTAATATTGAGGTCCACATATGTTGAAGAAAGAAAAAAAAGCTGGGATTGGTGGATCGGGGATCAGTTTAATTTTCTTTAGGTATATTTGACTTAACTATATCTTTTTTGTCATTCGTGGTTGGCATTAATTTTACATGGCAGTTCATGTCCAGATGTGTGTGTTTGCCTGACAGACGGTGTCGAACATGAATGTGGAGATTGTCATTGTGGAGATATCATTGTTCATTCTGATCTAGTGATTATATCATGTTGGTCCACATCTCGAAGCTATACTTTAAGCAGACTGCCGGTGGAACCAGTTTTTCATGTGTGACATAAATGAAAGTATAATATAAGGGTATTATTTAAGTTAATAGAGACTGAAATTACCATTCACTTCATCTTGCTTACATCCTAGGTGGAAGTTATTTCCAATTTCCACATTGGAGAGTTGGTAACCTCCCTGCAGAAAGCTACACTCATCCCTGGAGGATCCGAGGCCTTAGTCTATACTACTCTTTCTGGTGGCGTTGGCATGCTTGTGCCATTTACTTCCCATGAGGTATGGTTAACCTAAAACTCAGTAACTGTCATTCTTTCAGAAGAGCTGCAGATTATCAATTTTGTCCAATCACAAGACAGGAATCTTGTGAGTTTTAGATGCCCATCTGCAGAGATGATTTTTATGTTCGATTTATTTTACTCCAACATGGTTAAGGAAATCTAGTGTTTTCTCTTACATTCAGAAAAAAAATAATAGTATGAAAGTACTTATGGGTTGCCTTTTCTTGTCTAGGACCACGACTTTTTCCAGCACCTTGAAATGTACATGCGCTCTGAGTACCCATCATTGTGTGGTCGTGACCATCTAGCATACCGCTCATATTATTTCCCTCTCAAGGTAAGTTAATCTTTGTCATTGTTGTCAAACTCTAATGCTTCATATTGCTGTCTAGAAACTGGATGTACTTTATTTGGACTGGGATGTATATTTCTCTCAAGTCTTTTTAATTTACAGAATGTCATTGATGGAGACCTCTGTGAGATGTTTAACTCAATGGACATCAGCAAGCAGAAATCTGTAGCTGAAGAATTGGAAAGAACACCTAGTGAGGTAAGATAAGCTTTAGTTTGTACAGTTCTGTGTAAATAATTGTTATAGACGTGAAGAGGTAATAAGAAAATTGCATAAAAGGAAAAAAAAGGTAGTGCAAATAAATTTTCTGTTATCTTGTAGTAGTTATTTGTATCTATTATAAAAAGTAGAGAATCTATACTCTGGTAACACAAATGGAACTGCGTTTCAGGTATCAAAGAAGCTGGAAGATATTAGAACTCGTTTTGCTTTCTGAGTGCTTGTGAAGATTCATAAGGGAAAAGACAAGATACCTTCAGGCTTCAGCTTTCAGAATTGTAATGTGTGTTTTGATGATCCAGAGGGGCAATGGTTGTGGCACAATCCAGCCATCCTTACCTTCTGAGATCGGTTGATTTGTAGGTAATTCAAGATGCTGAAAAGACAGTCTCACAAATGATTGTAAGGTACAATGTGTGTGTGCATGCATGCGTGTATGTTTTGTTTTGTTTTTTTGTTTTTTTTAAACAGAAATAATGTTATATTTTGTATTGTGAAGTTTAGCATTTTCTCAAGTAAGAATGCAAAGTGTTTCAAGTTAACTAATGTTTTTATATGTACAATGTTTCTTATTTAAAGTTATAATTCCTTTATCATAAAGCATTGTGAATATGCACTTAAATGCTCTTTGGCAATAGTCTCACCATGTTTATATTAAATGAAAGAAAAAAGTATTGTGTGGCTTTTGTGTTTTATTTTCAACATATTTACGTCCTTGGTGTGCAACAAATAATCAGTACTGTCTGTAGCAGCAAGATCTCATGCTCTTTTAACAATGCCTGGTGTTCTGGGATTCTTTATGATAAGTGGAATGCTGTTGCGTCTCAACCCTCAGGGCTGTCACTAAAAGAAAGCCAAGATTTTTCTGGACTTTGAAGGCGACAAAAGACACAAAGAGTCACGTCACGGAAGCTGTCTAGTTGTGACATGGAAAAGGGTTTTTCACACTTTGAACACTGAAACAAAGCAGTATAAAATAAATTCTTGCTGGGTTTTGATGTTCTTTAAATCTTGGCATGAGATTTTTTTAAAATATAAAATACTAACCTTAATAATCTTGAGACCCTGGGCTTTCTTATTTTCCATGACAATTGGTATTTTGTCTGATTCTTCGATGTTCCACATGCGAACAGTTTTATCCTGCAGGTAAGATACATTTAGGTGAATTAAGTGATTTGTCTTGCTTCATTGTCACCAACGATGGGTTTGGCTCCATCCTGACAACAATCCTTACAAACTTACCTTTGAACAAGACAGCAACCACTTTTGGTCCAAGCTGAAGTGAACATCTGTCACCCAGCCAGCATGTCCCTGCATAAACAACAAAATAGTCTTTTGGGACCGAGAAAAATTAGATGTTCTAATCTAACCCATTAAATCAGAAAATAAATTTTAAGAGATGATTTCTAGAATAATCAAGATTGTAGTTGCTGCTCACCTGAAGCTTTAGTTTCTGCATTTTGTTTTCCACATCCCACACCACAATGCTCAAGTCATACCCTCCTGACACCAGCATCAAGCCTATAGTGGGGAGAAAAAACAGTTTTCTTGTAATTAATGGTTTTTGGCAAATAAACTCTTATTAAATGGTAAATGTATTTGCAGCAATGGTCAGGGTTTTGTTTTTAAAGTGGTTGACACATGCAGTCAACATAATTTCTCATTATGGTAACATTCATTTTGAGAAAACTATTACCAATATTTAAATGGTATATTCTTCCTACTGAGGACTTATTTTTTTCTACATATAGAATGAAAGAGTTTTCTCATGCACTACTATAAAATATGTTCCACCTTTAATTTATAATGAATATGATGAACTTACCTTCCGGTGTGAAGTCACAGCAGCTGACTGAACCATCATGACTTCCTTTCAGTGTTTGTGCACCTTTAGATCTGCAGAAACAGAAAGCATGAAATAAGCTGATGATGCATTGCTGAAGAGATGGCTATTCAAAGAAGTTATTGAGGGAGTGTTTAGTTTTTATATCTGATTATTTTTGAACAAGTTGTATTTACATCAGCTTACACAGTAGTAGCTGCAAAATTTTGCAAGTCACTACTTTGAAGGGATGATGAGGAGTTATGTTGGCAAAAAGAAAAAATGTTGACTTGCTATAATATTTCATGAAGTACCCAAATTCAGCTCTTATATGGCACTCTTTAAAATTTTGTATTAAACACCATTTGTAATACATAATTAGTCAAACATAGTCAGGGCTTCTGCTAAGGCTAAATTCTTTGGGGTCCCAGGGACCCCTTCTTCAGATTTTTAAGGGGTCCCTGTTCTTCGCCCAAATTTGAATGGGAATTGACAAAAATTGAAGGGGTCCTCCGAACTTTTAATGCGTACTTTACGCAATTTTTTGCGTAAGCAGAAGCCCTGATAGTGCTTGTAACTTTCTTTAAAAAAGAATTACCTATACATTCCTGTGGAAATATCCCATATCTTTATGGTCTTGTCCCAAGAAGATGTTGCAAACTTGCGGTCATCTTGTGTGAAGGAACAGGCAGAAATGACATTGGTGTGACCCCTGAATTATGCACAAAGTAGTTCACGTTTAACTGTTTTCTTTTTAATTATTGATTTGATTTTTTTCTGGCAATTTGTGCTGAGACTTTATTATTATCTAAAAGCATGTGCACTTTGAATAAAACTACCAACAGTAGACATACACCATGTTCAATAGCTAGAAAACCAAAGTTTGATCTTGAGGCAGTTAATATTTTTTGGTGTCTTAAAATCTGCTTCTGATGACTACACATCTCCTGACACTAAAAACTTTTATTTAAAATGAAAGGAAACGCAGGATATATTGTGTAAATTTTACATTATCCTGTCCTGGACAAACTATGACGTGTTGGGCAAATCATTCCCATGTTCTTACCATGTAATAAAACTTACTCCAGTGTGATGGTACATTTACTGGAGCGCAAGTCAAAGAACTTTGCTGTTCTGTCCATGGAGGTGGTCACAATACGTGTGTTATCAGGGGAAAAGACACAACTTGTCAAGGAGCTCTTGTGATGGTCTGCACAAAAAAACATGCATTTCATATCCACTGTCTTTTGCTGAAGTGTTCATTTTGATAAAGTTTACAGGGTTTGAAAGAATTACAGATAAGCTACCTGAAGTACTGTAAAATGTATGTAGAAATGTAGAATTTTTTTTATATAATCTGTATAGTATGGTGTTGGTAGCTCTAATGTCAGTCTAAGTAAAACAGCACTGCATTCATTTTATTTCACATTCTGCCCTCGGACTGTTTACTGTGCTTGTCAAAGTACAGTACAGATATAAGTGAACATCATAAATATCAAGATAAAACATTACACCCCTGAAGCATGTAAGGTCTAAACCCTGACCAACGATGCCTAACAAGCAGGGTTAACAAAAGTTATCTTTATAAATGATCTTACATGTGTTTAAATTTCTCAGTTGATGGTATTTAAAGAGGAACTCATTTTTGTTCACCAAGTGACCTTCATGAGGAACATATCAATGATGGCCACTGCTTACTTGATACCAATCTTGCAGATGCTACTATATCTAAACCTAAAAAATGAAATGCATAAGAATCTTGCTACACCATACCCTCCACTGACGGCATGCACAGACATACCCAAATACATGCAGGGATGCTAACACTAAAGTGTTCAAGTGCTTGAATGATTAAGTCGTAAAAATGCATCGAGTCTGCAGCCTGACAAGATCATCAAAGCAAGAGTTGAGAGCAATGGGCAAAGATGCTAGAGACATGCTGATACCAGAGGATGGTTTATATTTCATACTGTGGATGAAAGGGTAAGTAACACGGGTCAAACAATATTTCCATGGAAAGTGAAGAAGTGCAAGTTTATTCTCATTGATACTGCTTTCTTCTTTACACTTGAATTCTCTATTTAAATAAACCCTTCTACGTGCTAGGAGTGATGTGTTCCACAGCTCTATGCAAAAGTTGATCTCCTAAGTATGAATGTCCATTTGTATTTCTTATGCACAAAAAAACAAAACCTCAAAAATACATTCGCAGAATTTATATCGATGGCTTTGCGATGTTACAGACCTTTAAAATCATGCAATATTTCACCAGAAGATGCATCGAAGACTGTCAATCCATGATCTAGATCTGATCCAACACAAACCAAGCGTCCATCACTGGAAATTTTGCAGCAGGTAACTATACTGCTCCGAGTTGCTGACCACTGGATAAAATTTGACAGTTTTTAGTTCTGTGCCCTCTACTGACTTGTCTTCAACATGTAACAAATAAAACATTTACATTTTTGGTTGCCACACAGCAGACCAAAAAAATAACAAGTACAACATCAAGAGGTAAGACCAAGAAATCTTGATACAAAGCACAAAAAGACATTTAACTCAAATATGCTTTTGGCAAGAAAATTTAGTCCAAGAGTATCATACTCTTACCAGCTTTTTCTTTGTTTCCATGTCCCAGACATGAACGTTTTTATCCCATCCACAGCTGGCAAATCTGGGACGTTTAACATGCAAATCAATCAATGAGACATATATATATATAAGCCTGACACAGGATTGTATGAAAGACTATTTGATAAAACAAATATGAATATGTTGTAGTATTGTTTTTCAGTTGTGCTTCCATTTAGAGCTGCATCTAATTGCCTTCTGTGGTAAATAAAGCCTTATCATATCTAAGATTATCACATCAACATGTTCATTAACATAGTCACAAATAATGATGCTGGTGTTATTGTGCTGTTGTAAATCTGTTTCAAATTATTTTTTAACAAGGGTGCAAAAGCAAAATAAAATATAAAGCAAGCTACAAATGTAATTGATGTTGAACATGGTTATTAGGATTTTGTGTACAAAGGTAAAGAAAAAATGTTACAACTTGCACAATGCTCTTTTTTTACCTCTGCACTTTTATTCATTTTTTTCCTCAACTTTGGGCCTCCCTCAACCCGGCCTCCCTCCTTGTAGAGGATTGCCCTACACCATATTACAATTTATGATCATAAATTACTTTTGCCAGGAATTATTTTGATAGATTTTACCTGGAACCATCTTGTACACAATGTGCCTCGGCTGCATTGATAGTATGAGCATCATTTAAGCTGTGTAGTACGCTGCCTTTCTGTGTGTCCCATACTTTAATGCTGCAGTCAGCAGAAGCACTCAGGATATGTCTGTCTCCCGCGAAGAACTGACATTTGTTTACTGCATCCGTGTGACTACGTAAAACTTTAATACGCACCTAAACAAACACCGCATGAACAAATAACACGTTTTATTATTATTATTAAAAGACTTGCACGCACTGAGAAATGTTCGATCGCTTGTATTTAAGGATTATTAACCGACATACGTGAAAAAGGCCACGATGGCAGTATTATAATAGTTGAATGTTACTGAATAATGGAACTTACTTTTGCAAGGTCTTCATGCTCCCATTTGGCTACTTCATTATTGGATTTGGAAGTTTGAAGATTCATGTCCCGAGTGATCGCCAAGGCTAATGGATCGATTTCCTCACCCGGCGAAGGTTTAGGCATTTTCTTCGTAGATATTTCTAAGATCAGCGTAAATCTGATTTATTTGTAAAAGTATTTTAAATAGAAATTCTACATACGTCTAAGCAAAGGTAAACTAGGTCAGAATCTGACTAGCGTCTTTGGTTTCCATGTTTTCCAATAACTTCCGTTGAGCGTTCTTGTAACAGACGTAAAATTTACTTAAATACTTACTACCAAAATAAAGTATCATTTATTTTAAAAACTCACAAAAAGTCTACTCTAGGTTAGTATCAATTATTTTGGTTGCGTTCTTTTGAGAGCACTATTTACGACTTTATCAAAATGGACGACCTAGACGGTCAGCCGGGTGAGCGACGGGAATAGAAATTTACTGAAAATGTTATTCTTAACGAAATTTCCCTGTAGTTTAGTATTTTATACACAGTGTAAAATCCGTATAGTATAAATTTACGTGACTCAATGATGCTTTGATTTCTGTTGGTTTGGTTGCAATAAATATGTTTTTGAAAACACCTTTAGTGAGACTAGTAATGCCAAAATAAACAATACTGTGATAGATCTTGTCTCCAAAACTAGACATATTTGTTGTTGCATCATTGTTTCTCATGCATCTTTTTCTTCCACATTCGACGGATATTGGCCTATATCCTCTTTTTCGGGTGGGAAGCAAACTCCGTTGATCCCCAGAGAGTGACATCAACGGCGGTGTTTGGGAGCCAGATTGTCGTTTATGTTGGTAGAGTGCAGAAAGTGTTGTGGTGTTTGATCTTCTTTTTTCAAAGAACCGAGGCTTTTATCCTATTCCTCATGAGATAGCTGTAAAATTTGCTATATCTAGTCTTCAGGCGGAAGATCAACGTTTGTTCAAGGTGTCAGTTGCTAGAGGATATCTCTGGATATCATATAACTGTTTTGTCTGTTTTGTTTTGTTTGTTGAAAGTTAATGTGCAATTAGCGTGACAGACATGATGTTGCCTGCTTTTTATTGCTGCTGTCCTTTGTCATCGGATCTGCTGTCTGCAGTCCCTGTGTGTGTTAGTATAAGCACTGCAGAACAATCTTGGTTGTTTGAGTCAGCTCGTTGATGCAGTCTGGCTAGAGGTGAGCGCTTGTAAGGCTGAGAGCAAATCAGTGAAGAATGCTGCTTTCTTGAGTTTGTCCTTCTGTAGAAGAGTCACTTCAAACAGCTGAGTGTCAGGACTTGTGCTTTGTAAATGGAACACAATCTGCTACTGGATGCTGATATGAAGACTGTGATTGTTAAAGGCTTTCGATGTAAATCTGCCATTTTGTTAAGCTTTTTCAGCTGAGCCAGTGTGTGCACAGCTTGCTTTAGGGTAGGATGTTGAATAGCTGCTTCATAAAGTGAGTTCACACCACCTGATTCCCCAGTTTTAATCACAGATTTAGTGCTTTGATTGTGTGTTTATGTAGCTGGCAACAGATGCTGCAGATGATGGCAAATTATATTCTGCCCTTGGTATCTTTATTATAAACATCTCATTTAGTAGAATTTGTAGACATGTCATTAATTTGTTTCCTTTATAAATATAGAGTAAACACACACTCTCTCTTTCTTTCTCTTTTTTTTTAAATAATTATTTTAACAGCTCATGTATTTTCATGATACCTCTGTGCCTCTACTGTTTTTCAGATATATGTCGAGTGTGCCGATGTGAAGGAACTTCTGATAAGCCTTTGTATTATCCCTGTGTGTGCACCGGCAGCATTAAATATGTACACCAAGACTGGTTAGTCATAAATTCATCTTAACACAATCTTATATCTCATTCTGAGAATTACAGCAGCTGTCTCTACATTCTGTGCAGTTTCTTTCATCTTGGTTTCATTTGTCTTTCCAGTAAGTAGCTATGCTATTTACTGTTTGATGCCTTACACACAGAAGCATTATTTTGATTATTAAAATAGTAACAGTTTTTTAATATTGTTATTATTTATGGTTTGATCTGTTTAACATGTTTCAGCCTTGTACAGTGGCTCAAGTATAGCCGCAAGGAGTACTGTGAATTGTGCAAGCACAGGTATTCATTTACTCCAAGTACGTAAACATTCTTTTTGCTTTGTTTTCTGCTGAATGGCAGGGCTTATTATAGTGGAGAAGCTGTTGAAGACTTGCTATTTTTCTATGCTGAAGAAAAAGATAATAATGCTTAATTATGGTAATGCTACTTTATATAGAAGTGACTATACAGCAGGCATGTCCAACTTAGGGTCCCATAAGGGCTGTATGGGTCACATTAGTGTTGTCACGAGGGCTGCAGTTGTGCTTACAAAGGGCCACATGCTCTCTCCTACTCTGCTCTGTATTTCTCTTCAAACTGAACTCTCTAACTAAATGTGGTGATCTACTTTCCCTCATACCCATCTCATGATGCACGCGGTCACGTGGCTTCTACCAGGCCATCCCCTTTCTCGCTCTCAATAATTCTTAGCTTGAGGCATCACTCAGACTTTAATGTTAGTCAGACTGCTTGTCTGCTGGCCAGCTGCAAGTTTGGCCTGACAATGGACATTCCTACATGTATTCAGATGACCATGCCTTGTAAAACAGTCATGCGCAATATTCAAAATTCTAAATTACTTCAGTTTACAGATTTTGCAAATCACTATAGTGTCCTTTGTGCAGGCTGCAGGTGTGCTTGCAAAGGGCCACATGTATACCGTGTGTTTGACATGCATGATATACAGTGTAACGTTTGGTCTGCTTTGTATATTATTCATGCATGTTCGATTTCTTGGGAATCTCAACTGATTTAAGTAAAACTGTACAGAGTTTTCAAAGTAAAAAAATGCATGGGGAGATTGGAGCACAATATGCATCAACAGCTGTATTTAGTAAGAATCAATTACTTGATTAATTACTTTTAAAAATTAACTATGTGTATGTGTATTTGTTATTTCTGTGATCATGGTATTCTGTGATGGCAAGATATTTAAATTTTTCTAATGTTTATCTTACCTCTGCTTTAAAAGATAGATGCTGCCTGTATGATACATATATTTTGTAAATGAGTAATACATTTGTGTCACTTGCTACACACACATGGTCATGACATTATGTTGCAAAATACTAGTGGCTATCAATAAAGGGGAAGAAAAGTCAATCTTATATAAGAATTTCATGTTTATACATGCAGTGCTTTCCATGTAGGAAACGCCTAGTAAGCTTCACATAAACGTATGGGTTTTTTTTTTTTCAGTTTACTCACCAGATATGCCGAAACGTCTGCCTATTAAAGACATCGTGAGTGGACTTGTAACCAGTATGGCTAGAGCTGTGCGCTACTGGTTCCATTATACACTTGTTGCCTTTGCTTGGCTGGGTGTGGTTCCACTCACAGCATGTAAGTGTCTTGATTTATTCTACATTCATGTTGGTTTAATTCTGATTTTATTAAGTCATTTTTGTTTTGTTTTCCTGTTTTTAGAGAAGGGGTTTCTAGATAATTGATCTGCCGGTGTATATTTATTATCAGTTGTAGGGCAATAAAACATATCAAATCTAAGAAAAGTTTCATTATAAGCAAATATTCAAGGTAAAGAAAAATGTCTAAGTTCATATTTCAGTTTTGATAATTCTTTAATAATCATTCTTTCTAATTATTTCCTGTCAATTTTTAATAATTTCTTGGTTTTTTTTCCCCTAATTATTTCGTATCTGTCTTTTTATTTTTTCCTCCTTTTTTAAAATGTAGTTATTTTCCTTTTGTCTGAGTTCTATTTCTTGTTTTTTTTAGGCTTTAATTTTATTTTGTTATGTGAGGTCGTTGCATTTTGTTGTATTGTTGGTGTTGCAGGTCGAATATATAGATGTCTTTTCACTGGATCTGTCAGTTCTTTGTTAACCCTGCCACTGGACATGCTGTCAACGTAAGTCGTTGACTATCAGCAGTTGTATGTTTATTTATGAAATATATCAAGTGATTTACAAACTGGCCCCCAAAATTGTTTTAAGATATTTCAAGGCTGATTTAAGAATCATAATATCAATTCTTGATATTTCAAAGTGGAACCCACAACTATTTAAGGGAGAGGTTTTGTGGAGTCAGTGGAGTGTATTAAATAAGTTATTAAATGTCAAGATTGAATTAATTAGAATGGTGTAAGTTAGAAGAGTGAACAAGTTTTCGTTTAATCCCATAAACAATTTATTTCAAAAGATTTTTAGAGTATATAAGGCTCTACTGTGCCGTGGAAAGATTTATTAAGGTACCATTTTAGCCAGTCTTTAACCTGAGTCTGGTGTTCAGAAATATGATTTTGTGTGGCCTACTTGAATGCTGCAGGGAGAATCTAGCCTCAGACTGCTTTCAAGGCTGTTTTGTTGTCACCTGCACTTTGTGTGCTTTCATCAGTCTGGTGTGGTTGCGAGAACAAATCCTTCATGGTGGGGGACCTGACTGGCTTGAGCAAGATAACCAGCAGGCTAATCATGGAAGGGTAGGTCATGTTTGTCTGTGGGGTTTTTGGTGCCATGGGATTTTACGTTTAGAAGTAGGGTAGCTGTTTTTGTGTTCATTGCATTTGTATCTTTGTCCTGTTAGTTTGATTGTAAGCAGACAGAAGAAGTGATGAGATGAGTTGTTCACCATGGATGGGGTTTCAGTGAAACTCATTTTTGTGACAGTGTATAGTAATGTTGCAAATAATCTTATGGAGGACAATGTTTGTCTGTCTTAGAACCTCTTGGATGGTGGAGCCATGAACAATCTTATAGGTGGCTTAGCAGGAGGTGGTCACAGAGCTGCAGCTAACGTACAGCCAAATGTTGCTGAAGGGCCAGTTGTGGCTGCTGAGGAAGAGGCAGAGGCAGGAGATTTGGAGAATGATGCTATGATGGATGGTGCTAATAATGGCAACAACGCTGCACAAGGTAGAAACACCACTTTATGATTTCCCAGCTTAGTCCTAATTAAGCATACTGAAGCGGTCCTATGCTCCTCTAGGAGTAAAAAGGAACAAACGGCTACTACTAAGCATACTGAAAGATTTGTTAAAGAACTCAGACACTCTCCTACACAAGCACATGTATTATAATAATAATAATTATTAAGTGCTTTATATAGCACATAATCATGCTCACAAAGAAAAATCCACTTAAGTAGGAGTAGGAGACATGGACAGATTTCAAAGGACAGCAGGAGAAACAATTATGCAGACAAGTAATTAAGGACAAACATAGAAGCCACAAAGAGGAATCAGGAAACAAGCAGTAAGTATGGAGAGGATTATAAATCTGCAGAGAAAGAAAAGCTGGCAGACTAGTCAGTTGACTATAATCACAGCTATTGACAACTATGTTGATTAGTGTAAGGAGTTAAACACACACATATTCACCCATTTTACTTTTATTCATTCTGTTATCTTTGTTTCATGAACATTTTACAGATGATAACAATTGGAACCCAATAGAATGGGACAGAGCAGCAGAGGAGTTAACCTGGGAAAGGGTGCGTAAAGTAAACATATAGTCGTCTTAAAGTTTCTGTGTCTCTTGAAAGAAGTTGTATGATGATTAGTGCAAAGAGAATGAACTTTGTTTGTGTTGTTTAGAAGACTGTTTAGAAGCAGTGTGTTCTTCAGTTTTCTTTATAAGGTTTCTTGTGATTTCAGTTGCTGGGGCTGGATGGATCGCTGGTCTTTCTTGTAAGTGTTAAATGAGGGTGAAGAAGGGAAGCATGCCTTTGTGTATGTATGTGTATATGCATGTGCTCATGCATGCACGCGCTGGTATTCTTTGAAGATGTATTAATTTGTACATGTTATAATGTAGCAAAGTTGTTGTCATAGCTCCAAGTTCACTTTTAATACCGGTTTGTTTGACATAAATATATACATGCCAAAAATATATATATTACAAGCCAAGGATCAGAAGTCTGCCTGTGGTAATATTTGTACAGTGAGAAACATGGTGGGAGAACCAGTTGATTTGAAATCTTAGTTTAAGGGATGTGAGTGCAAGGAATGGAGAAACAATTACTCCTGCTTTGAATATGATGATTTTTTTTATTGCAGGAACATGTTTTTTGGGTTGTTTCCTTGAACACTCTTTTTATTCTTGTGTTTGGTAAGTACCCAATGAAGATGGAGCTAGGGTAGTATAGTGGTAGAGGTAGGAATTAGAAGGGGGAGAGATAGGATGTTAATCATACCAATAGAGAGGGAGAAACTAAACATTTTCTGCTAGGATTTGGTGGGGGAGCTGGAAGGTTGATGTTGATTTATTTAAGGAACTTTTTAATTAAGAGCAAGGAGTCTCGGTGAACTGAGGACTTTTAATTGGTTGTCATGTGTAGTAACCTTTACACACCTCAGTTCCATATAATGACTGCATATGACAGCATGCACATGTGAACATGTTTGCAAGCTGGAGCATAAGAACATGATTAATACTAAAGAGGTGGACAAGGTAATGAAGATAGTGCTGTTTGTTGAAATTTTACATTGAAAAAGAACAATACAGGTAGTCCTCGACTTACGACGGGGATCCGTTCTTAACGCGGCGTCGTAAACCGAATTTCGACGTAAGTCGGATCATACGTTCATACAGTACTGTACCATCATAAACCAACCCCTATACTCGCCACAAATTCTTCACTTTCACTTCCTTCCCCCTTTTCTCTTTTCAACGCCTCAAACAGTCGCCTAGCCTTCTCCTGAATAACCATAAAACTCACAGGGATACGGCGTTGACTTTGGTCTTCCAACCAAAGCGCCAATAATCTGTCCATCTCAATAATAAGCCCACTACGTTGCTTTGTTATCACTGTCGCTGTAAGTGGGAATGAGTGTCGTAACCACGAAAACGACGTAACTCGAGACCGTCGTAACCCGAGGACTACCTGTAGTTTGCTATTTAAAATTACTTAAAGGCATGTTAAGATTGAAGCCTATGATCTTGTTTCAGCATTTTCACCATATCATATTGGACACTTTACTGTGGTGGGATTAAAAATTGATGAGCTCGTAAGTTTTATCTCTTTTAAAGTATATGTTTCTTACGATTATGTTGATGAAAGAAAAAAGTAATGCTGATTTTTTTCTTTGTAGTGTTCATGGTTTTCCACTTTACATTATTCTATATCATTGTTTGATACTAAAGTTCATAAAAGGTCACTGTTCTTTGCAATTTTTTTTTATTATTATTTTTTAGATTGCTGCATCCCACTTTGAAGGGCTTTTGACAACCCTGGTTGGCTACTTGGTTATAGCAGTGTCCTTCATGACTCTTTATCTCCTGTGTTCGTTCGCTAGATTGAAAAAGTGAGGGAACTCTTGCTTTTAGTCATTAATTTTTGTGAGAAAATTTACAGCTTTCGGTTTCATTTCCTGTTAGTCTAAAATGTAGGAAAACTAAACAAGAGTTGTTTGTAATGTTTTAGTTCAAGAGAGATATTTCCAGTTTAGATGAAAACATTAATGTAAAATTGACTTGCAATATCTGAATCCTTTACAGTCATTTTGTTTCATGTTGTAACATCACTTTATTATGTCTCTCAACATTTGACAGATTCAGAAGAGTGGTGGGACTTTGCTATGTCGTAGTCAAGGTGAAGTTGCTAGTTGTCATGGAGATAGGCGTGTTTCCTCTCATCTGTGGCTGGTGGCTTGATATCTGCTCCCTAGTAAGTTTGTTTCATACATATTTCAATAAAACAAACCATATTAGAAATCCATATTGGTAGCAGTTGCCTAGAGTAGACATCGTAACTCACAAAAACCCCTGCTGACAATGTTGTGAATAGTGCACTATTGTAATGTAGTGCACTGTTATCAGTGCTTGCTGATCGCAGGTGCAAATACTAGCAGATAATTAATGGATGGGTTTTGAAGGCTGAATTTTACAGGTTAGTTTATTACTATCTACTGATATCCGAAAAAAACACAAACCATTCAGGTTGGTCTTTATGGTTAATAATCCTAAGCTGTCGATTTTGTTTTTCTCGGAGCAACCTATGGTTGCAAAATGTTGTCATTGTGACCTTGTCATAAAAAATGGCAAGCTTGCAAAGTTGCAACAAAATTTTTAAAATCTGATGAAAACATAAATTCATACCTTTGAAGTAGTGTATCTATAGAAATGATAGAATCTCTTTTTGGTTGTGTTTTTCTTGTATTTTCCTACACAGCACATAAACACACTTTCAAAGTGGTCTACAGCAGTGGTTTTCAAAGTATTTTGGACGGCAAACCACTTTACTAGAACAAAAAATACAGCAGACCACCAAGACCTAAAATCACTGTACAGTGAATTTCAGATTGAAATTGCCACATTTATTTTATTACAATTCAAAACTAAGTGTACTTTTTTGACAGTAGTATAGTAATAAGTTTACACAAAATTACATTGCAAAGTACACATAAAAATTAAAAATAAGGAACTGCACTGCATTACTAAGGGGTAATGGATGACGTGGTTAAAAGACGCTATGCTTGCACTGTGACATAAAGACAGTTGATAAGCGAGCAATTTTATGCGAACGAACAGTTGGGCACCGATAAAATTAAAACTCGTGTGAAATTAATGCTGGACTAATTAGCGTATCTGCAATTTAAACATCATTTTGCTGACATATGATGACTGTCAGCCGCAGACCACCTGATTTATGCATGCGGCCTACAAGTGGTCACGGACCACACTTTGAAAACCACTATATAGGAAATAAAATTTTGACTGCCGCTAACTCTTATTAGAATCTTTTCATGTGTCACATTTGGAATGAAAGTCATTACAACGCTAGATATACAGCATGAATTTTGTACACAGCTGTTATACAAGTATTAGCAGAAAGTATTAAAAATACTCTGTTGAGCAGCAGTATAATTCAAACAAATATCGTATGTAGTATAATTGTTCAGCACATTCCTAGTTTTCTTTACATTCCCATCAGTCACTCGACTGTAGTACAGTCAGAAAACTTGAACTGGATGCCCTTTACAAATACCATACTCTTTAATTTATATCCTTTAATGTGTATAAACTGTCAGTATAAAAATTCAGCATGCCAGTCATCAAAATAAAGTGTTATACACCTATTGTCAAAATCTGACAGAATTTACAACAAAAAAAAACTGTTTTACTAGTTTAAACTTGTCTGATTTTGACTTTTCAGTCTATGTTTGATGCGACCTTGAAAGATCGTAAAAACAGCTTTCATCTGGCACCTGGTACATCCATGTTCATTCACTGGCTTGTGGGAATGGTCTATGTATTTTACTTCGCATCTTTCATCCTTTTGCTCCGTGAAGTGCTGCGACCCGGTGTTCTTTGGTTTCTGAGGAACCTGAATGATCCAGAGTTTAACCCCATCCAGGAGGTAGGCTTGAGGGTTTTTTGCTTATTTTTTTAATTAATTTGTGGATTATACCTATACTCATACAGCAGAGCTCGTTCATACTTTCTAGATACTAATAACAGCACACATATATTTGCATCCTTTTGTTGTAATGTGCGTTTTGGCACCAAAGGCAAACCACATCATCTCCTTCCTTGAAATTTCATATTTTAGTTTTTACAATCCACTGGATGGTGCTTTCTGAAGCAGGATTTGCAATGGATTGTTATTTGTTTTAGTCTAGTGGGTATTTATGGTTTTGTCATGCTGGATGTTGCAGATGATTCATCTTCCTGTTCATCGACATATAAGGAGATTCGTTGCCTCAATGGTGGGTTTCTAACTTAGATGTAAAAGTCAAAAGTAGCATTAAGCAACTACAGCCTTCATTTCAAAGCTAGAACTACAGGCCTTAGTTTTTTAATAATAATAAAAAATAAAAGTTTGTATTTTTGTAATCACTGTAGTTGTTACTGATACGCTATCTGTATGTAACTGTTACGGGGATATTACTTTTTATTCTGTTGAACAATAAAACAAATTATTTTGAAAATATACATGTATGAATTTCTCTATGGTGTATGTGGGCAGATAATATTTGGCAGTACAGTTTTGCTGATGCTGTGGTTACCAGTACGTGTCATCAGAAAAGTTCTTCCAGGTTTCCTTCCATACCATGTTATGCTGTCAAGGTGAGTACTTGAAAGCAAGTACAAGAATCCATTAGCAGTACCTTTTAAAAAAGTAAATTTTTTTCAGAGAAAATGTTCTGGAGAAGTTAAGGGCATTGTGGTTTGTCTGTTTACGAGTACCTGTAATTTGCATGATTTCCCCATCACATCAGAAAATAGATTTTTTTTTTGTAATAACATGCTGGCAGCTTCTAACATAAGTATATTGTGGTTGATTCTGCTTGCCTGTTAATTTTTGAATGATAATGTTATATATTCATAGCACAAGAATAAAACGAAATTTGCAACTACATGTTTATCAGCATGATCTCTGACATTGGTATGTACAATGTCGGGAAGGTATGTTTTGATACTGCTGCTATGGTAGATTAATGATACAGTGTTGTTGATCCAGTGGTGTGTCATCTGTGACCTTTGTGATGTTGCAGTGATGCACCAGTCAGTGAACTTTCCCTCGAGCTTCTCCTGCTTCAGGTTGTGCTGCCAGCGTTGCTGGAACAGGGGCACACACGTCAGTGGCTGAAGCGCCTTGTAGCCGCCTGGACTGTCGGAGTTGCTTGGCTGCTAGATCTCCGATCCTACCTCATTGGTGATGTTCAGCTGAGGGAGGGGGTAAGCTCAATCTTTTCTGCTTGCGTTTTATTTCCTTTCTTTCTTTTTTCTTCGCAAACTCCCATTAGCAGCATGCAAATATAAGGTCTCATTTGTCAGGTGATGGGGTTTCTTGCAGTTCTGTGCTTATTAGTTTCTGCTTTATAGTTGTCAGTGTGTTTTGATTGCATTAGATAGAAGAAAGTGAAGTAAATGAATTTTTGTGACCTCATAATCACTCTGCTAAACTGGACACTCTCACACTCCTGACAGCATTCTTTTGATTAGCATTTAACACTTTCACTGAACAGCTGAACAGAATTATGCTTAGAAGGTCATGATTTGCCATGGGAAAACACTTGCTATGTGTATTATTTTTATGGGTTAAAGTTAGTAATGGAATTGTGGCAGTCTTGTGTCTTTATGCTACACATATTACACCAGTGCAACATGAAAAAAAAAAACAAGCATCCGTTTTTTTAAGATTTGCTGGTTACTTGACAGGATAACATCATTCGTGTGGAGGAACAGCCGCAGGGTGGAGGAGATGCTGGGGGCGTGAACAATGGAGCTCCTGCCCCACAGGACCTTGGGGATGGCTTAGGGGCTGCACACCAAGCCATGCTGCAGGGTGGGGGTCCAGTGGGCTTCCAACCCTACAAGAGGCCCTCATTTTTTGCTGCAAGGGTAGATATTGATTTCATGGTTCATTTGATAGGGATTATAGTTTGGGTGGAGGTGTAGGGTTCCCATCTTCCAGTTTGTATACAGTGTTTTATATATTATGTTCTAGCTAATGAGTTTTTAATAAACTTTTTTTTAATCGTTAGGTGATATGTCTGCTGTCACTGATGTGTGTGACATTATTTGCTGCCAGCCTTCTCTCACTTCTTGTACCAGGTAAGATTCTGTACAGTCTGTGGACAGACCATATAAAAATAGTGCTATCTTTTTGCTCTTTCACCATTCATCATAAAATCTTCAACTTTGGGCATGTCTTTCTTTGATCTGAATTAGATCTTTTATGCTTTTTCTGTGTTTTATTCTGTCATTTCTAGAGGCTGTGCTGTTTTATTAATGTCTAACATGTGAGGGGAATCGTTATTTCAGTCTTCATTGGACGTCAGCTTATGTCTGTGTGGATGGGGAATTCTCGAATCCATGAGTTGTATACGGCAGCCTGTGGGCTTTACATCTGTTGGCTGGTGCTGCGCATTGCCACTGTCCTCTACAATTGGATTCCACAAGGGGGCGCTGTCATAGCCCACAAACTGAAAGAATGGGCAGTCCTGGTACGTTGACTGAGCCAGCATGACGATGCTTTTGTGCAGCAGTTTTAGAATTGATGCTTTTAACAGTTCAAACATATTATTTTAAATCAGTACATTTAAGTAAAGGAAAATGTTGTCAAAGTTAAACAACTTGCTTTCCTGAACAGTGATACTTGCTGCAGCCTGACATTCTCTACATCCTTTATAGGCCCTAAAGTCTCTCTTTGTGGCCTTTTTGCTGATTGGACTGGTCCCACTTCTCCTGGGTCTGCTGTTTGAGCTGGTGGTTGTAGCCCCACTACGAGTTCCTTTGGACCAGTCACCTGTGTTCTTCCCCTGGCAGGACTGGGCTCTTGGAGTGCTTCACGCCAAAATCATCTGTGCCATAACAATGATGGGGCCACATTGGTGGCTGAAGCGTGTGATGGAGCAGGTAAGTGTAATAATAAGATAATTTGTAGAGCATACTTCCTGATATGAGCTCAGTGCACTGCACGTGAATGACTACAAATGAACCAACAATCAACTACACAAGAAAGTGTCAGCAAACAGATGACACCACGACAAGAAAAAAGGTGCATAGATGAAGAATTGGGGAGTGGGCAGTACTTTTGATTGTGAAATATATTTCTTAAAGAGGCCAGATATGGAGGCATCATATGTAGGCATCAAAGAGCAAAGAACTTGGAAGAAGAGCTTATGAATTTACAACAGTCTTATTATTCCTTTATACCCCCAGTGGAGCATAGGGCCCCAACTGCAGTTGCAGTTTCTATAGCATATTTGTTTTTTTTTACAGGGTAGGAATGTTAGCCCCATGCCCAACCTTCCTCCTTCATCCGGGCTTGGGACCGGCAGGTTACCCAGGGGGTTTCTAGGCGGAGTTAATTTACAACAGTACGCAAGCCATCTGTGATCTTATAAGCCTTTTAATGAATTAAGAAGTAAGAATGCATATGCATTTGTCCGCAGATGCCTTAAATGCCTTTGTATAAGCATGCATGCTTTTACATTGTGCAATAGAATTAAGGTGAGTTTTTTGTGTTTTTATGATGTTACAGGTCTACAATGATGGGTTGCGAAACATGAACCTGTACTACATCTTGAACAAGCTGTGCCTGCCTGTTGTATGTGTCCTAGGCATGATGCTTGCATTGCCATACATTATTGCCAAATCCTTCTTGCCTGCTCTAGGTAAAAACACTCTTATGCTGTGCTGAAAAACTGTATTTCAGTTATTATAACTTTCAGATTGTGCCTCAACTCCTGAACAGTTTTTTAAAAAATCTTCTATGACTTTATTGTGGTTTCCTGTAAATGGCAAAACTAGCAAACCTGCCCAATAGTAAAGGGTAATTTTGCTGAAAGGTGATTATATTTGCAGTTGTGATAAACCAGCCTCTAAGAAACATACCCCCCCTTGCCCCCCAAAAAGAGAGGAGAACAGATTCTTATATTTCCTATTCTTTCTCATGTAACTAGAGCAGTGCTGTACCCCGCTCTGTAGGCTATATTCAGTAAGCAAACCATTTTCTTTCAGGCTTCAGCTTTGAGATTCAGAACCTTGTGCTGCGGCGAATCTACCCCTTCCTGCTAGCTGTGCTCGTGATGGTGTCAGTTCTAGTCTTTCAGGTGCGGCAGTTCCAGCGCCTCTACAATCACATTAAGGACGACAAGTGAGTGGTTTGTGGCAGTGCTCGGGTAGATTTAGCCACATCACCAAGTATTGAAAACAGGGGAGATAAACAGCAGTAGAAGATAATAAGTAAAAGCTTCCACACCAAGCTGATACTAACAACCTATATTAAGATCCCGTTATCAAGTTATCAATAGGATAGAACTTGGGATTCTATCATTCCATCCTTTAAGGCTCTAGTTTGTCTAGCTATGAAAAGTTTACACTGACAGAGTATAAGAACTGTGCAAAACTTAAACATTTTTCTTCCATATTTGTCTTAAAAATGTAGTTATTGTACAATGCTAATTTGTCACATGGTGTTTACTTGTTACAATCTTTCCTCTTTATTCAAGTTTTTTTAAATGTTGATTTATTTTCTGTGCAGGTATCTAGTGGGGCAGCGGCTAGTCAACTACATGCCAGTTACCCAGACAGTAGTAGATGATTCCGCCTCATGATCTGTTCGTTTGGAAAATGTCACTTGTGGTGTTCATTTGTGACCAGACACTTTGAAACATTTGTACCAAGCTGTCTTGCTCCAGTAGTTGGATTCTGAGTGAGACCTGCTGTTCATGCTTCTTAGTTTTAACACTGTGAAGATTTGGACGGCTAAGAGAGACTGCGACGTCTGTGTTAACAATATCTGGACAAGTTAGGTGCTTTGTGCAGGTGATGGACTGTGTTAATGCATTGTTGATTTTGTGGTGGTCAATTTTCATTCCTGGCATTCAAAAAGTATGGTGCATTAGTTGGACAAAGGTGGTTTTTTTTCCCTTTAACAAAATTAACTTTCCCCCCACACACACAACCTTCTTTTTGCTCATCTGCTTTCTTGCATCTTCTCTGCTAGCAGTCTACATAACAAGTTCTGGTGTATTCCCTCCCCCCTCCCAAAAAAAGACAAAAGGAATGCACCACTTAAACGGGAAATGTAAATATGAATGACAACTTACCTGGCTTTGTGCTCTATTATCAAACCTGCATACAATTTTATGCATCACTCAGAAACTTGATTATTGGTTGCATGTGAAATGAGTAGGCCCGTTAAGATTGGCATTCTTTGTTCCACAATTGTTTATCAAGGGCCTGTTTCAAGTGCTACATTGAAAAAAAACATTTAAATGTCTTCTATTTTTATGATCTTCATATCTTTTCTTTCTCAAACCCTCCGCTTCCAGTATGAAGAAAATGGCAGAAAACCCTGGCTACCATTTTACCTAAAGAGATGTTGCACAATTTCTCACCACAAATTTAGCCAGACCCATTGAAGTGCTCTTGATCAGCAAAATTAAAGTGGATAGGAATAGAGTTTTGTGAAACTTTTAAATTACACCAGGATCTTTATCCAAACTAACTGGCCCAATAAATGGTTGGATGACTAATAGCATGAGAAGGGTAAAACTGTCTTGTTGATATATATAGTAATGTTGGCTCATAAATTCGAAGTCATAAGGTAAAGAACTTTATATGTGTGTGTTGTCTTCCTGATTTATTGGTCTTCACTACAAGGTCTCTTTATCACCACAGCAGTTGGGTTGTTATGCTTTGTATACAGATGCTGCTTTGAGTGCCTTGATCCATTCTGTGCGGCTTACTAGGTCCAGTCTTGACCTTGTATTGTCACGCGAGGTGGGAAAGACGTACTACCCATGTCGGGTTGCACATGATAGTTCTGATTGCCATTAACAACATTTGTAGCATGTTACCTTCATTTGGTTTTACCAGTCCTCAGGAGTTTTAATTTTTAAAATATAGATCATTATTCTTAAAGCAGATTTTCTTATTCAAAACTTGGTTTTGCATTCTTTAATCATTTTCTATTCCTTTGCCACTGAGAGTCACTAAACTGACATCATACACCAGTCCCCAATTACTCCTCTTTTTTTATTTGGTCCCAGTAGATTTTTGGCTGTTCCTCGTTTTTGATATGGGATATGTACAGTTATTTATAACTGCTCACTTTAAGAGGCAACAAAAGATACAAATCAAGTATTAATAGAAGTCACAAACATAAGTTGCATGAATTTATAAACCAGATTACACTATCCAGTAAGTTGACCTGTTGCTATATAATTTACCTAAAAGGAATTATCAATGCATTGATGTTTATGTCATTGTGTTGCAAAGATTTAAGTGTATTTGTGTACTGTATGTGTTGTGAATGTGAAGTAACTGATCTAGTCTTTCACAGCCTGAAGGAGAGTTATGGCATCTTGATGCATTAGTTTCCTTTGCAGTTTTCCAGAAGTTTTTTTTTTTTTTAAAGTCTGTTCTTTTTCTAGTTACAATGTTGCAGTTGTGCACCATGTTTAATCAGTGATAACATCTTTCCTGTAAAACAGCAACATGCCACAATGATTTGAACAATGCTACTTTGTATACACTATAAATACCATGGACAGAAAAAAGAAAACAGCCAAGTGCTATTCATTTCCTAGATAAAATATATCTTTGGATGTAAAAGATCTTTGAAGATACAGGGACAGCCCAGTACAAAGTTTTATCATGAAGACAGAATAGGGTTCCATTGCCACTATATTTAATCTCTGAATATGGCACCCTTTTACTGGGGTGATCTTACTTGCCATGATGAATTAAGCTTGGTTTAAAACATCCAGCAACTTAAAAGTCAAGATATGCCTTTAAAAATATTTATTCTCTGTAGGAGTTATTACTAAAATTCTTGAAAAATTTTTATTTCTTGCAAATCCAGCCTAACAGTTTAAGAGGTTTTTGTTGCTGGGTTGAAGTAATACTTTTGTTGCATATTATCAAACCTACAGGTCATCACATTTTAAACCAGGCATGTCAAACCTGGACACTGTACAGGTGTGCCGCCCTCATGACAACACAAATGTAGCCCTCAGTTTGACATGCATGTCAAGGGTCTGTTAGTATAAAATGAACAGCATTTCAATTCTTTTGGTTGCTGCCCTAGCCAATTGTAAATACATTCAAACTCGTACAAGATTTCAAGTACGTTATTCATCATAGCCACTGCTGTGACTCTAGTGAACGTTGTGCTACAAATGGGCTGCAAGTTCTTTGAATGTAATGCAAGGTCTATGTCATAGCACAGAATGCTGGTGTGTAGTCTTTTGATGGTGCCATAAAAATATTAAAAACTGTAATTTCACCACGTGATCATCGATATATATATATACACCCAATATCTGTTCTGGATGCATTTTCTTCCAGTGAATAGCCACAGAGAAGTGTGGTGGTATTTTATGAACATTGCAACATTCATGTTCCAGTAAGTGAAGATCATTAAATGTTTTTCATCATCATATTGCATTCCTTTTATGATTTAATCCTAATTATCTTCAAGTCATAAACTAAGATGACAAATACATTACCATGGTTGCTTTCGGAGAGACCTGAAGTAGAAGGAAATGATCAAGACCACACAGGCACACTGACACATACACATATGTAAAGAACTTCAACAGGTCAATCACCTAATCTTAGCTTCCTCACATCCTAACCCACCTGGCTAGCTCTACTAGTCACAAAATTCATTAATAAATAGGGTACAAGAGATTTCATTACTGAAAAGAACTATTTTCAATATAATAAAGGTGCCAGGAATGTCAGCTGTCTTGCAACCAAAACAATTTGGGTTGTATTGTTAAATAATGATGCTCAGTCCCCATACATCAATAATACATAACATCACTCTGTTCTATAACCAGTTTTGTTGCTTTTTATGCGTAGGCTTTTAACAAAAGTAAAAACCAGAAAAGAGGAGAAAAATTGCTGAAGATATGAACGTCAATAAAAATTATAACTTCAAATGGAAAGGTATAATCTACTTAAAATCAAATTGCACTTTTAATAAGTATCGCATGCAGATCTGTCGTGTATCGTAGACAATATATTCATTGTAATTCAACGTAAATCCAGAAGGGTTCTTTGCACCGGTGTTCACTCCCTTTCCTACTGGCACCACTACACCATCAGGCCTGAAAAATAACCACAGTTGCAGTTGATGTCAATAGAGCAGTCACAATCAAGTAACACCCTCTTACACAAGAAGAAATTCACAAACAGTTCAGAGAATTAATAAAATAAGCTACATAAATAAAGCTAGTTTCTCCTTTTTGCTAATACAAATTTTGAAGTTAAACCTGCCATGGTTTACAAAAAAAAAAAAAAAAAAGATTTTTAAAGTGCAAACAGTAAAACTGTATTTGCGATTTACTAATTAAACAAAGGAGGACAGGCACTTACAAGTTTTTGTATGTGGATGGATCAGGTCCCACACTCCCACATCCACGAACACTGTGCTTTCCCTTGGGGAGTTTGTCTGCATAGTAATCGGCTGCAAATTTGTCATTCATACTGCCAAGAGACACCTGTAAGGCAGTAAAAATATATTTAAAAAAAAAAAAGAAAGACGTGTGCACACACACACACATGTGTAAAACCACTTTTTAATGCATATGTGTGATCTCTTGTCATAAGGCAATATTGTGAGGCATGCACATGTATGTGTGTGGTGGTACTTTAAACCAATACAAATTTACATTATTTGTCTAAATTTAGCACAAATATTCTTGTTATATGGATTGTTGTATGCTGTCCAAGAGCACGTTTATTTTCTCCGCTCTATGATGTTATTTGAGGTCACAAGCAGGAAAAATACCATGCAGAAAAACTTTTGACATGCATCTCCTGCATGGAACAAACTTGGGACAACTTTGTGATTTGAGGAAGTCTCTTATAAAAAGTGAAATACATTGAAGAAATACAGGAAGAGAACGGGGAAGTAAACAGGGAGTCAGTCACGTGACAACTGGCATCAACAAAATGTCTACAAAGCATTTCCTGCCTTACCACCATACTTCCCTTAATATTCTACCAATGTTGAGGTGATAAACAATTTAATAGTCTAAAAACTTATGAAAACTTTAAATATTGGGTAGGTGCATAGAAATATAATTTTTTACTGTAAATTCCTTCCTTAAAATGCCAATGTCAAAAGGGAACCAAAAAAGTCTAGCAATTTACTTACATCACACAGCAACATTAGGCCAATATTCTTCTGCTTAGAAGCAAAGCAGTAGTTTGCACTCTTGCTTGACATGTCAGCAAAGTATACTCCCTTGCCAAACTGCACAGAAATGCACATACACAAGCTACCAGTGGCTGATGATATAAGTTTTTAAGATACAAAGCTGACCATGTTAAAAGTAACAGCAAGCCTTCTAAACTAACGATTCTCTATATTTGCTCTTCATTTATTTTTTTTTGAGGATGTGGGAGTTATGTTTCAATCAATTATGCAATAAATAATCAGACAGTGAGTTTACTTACCATGTAACCAGTGACAGGTGCTTCAGGTGGTGCAATTCTTAGACCCTGACCTAAGATGCCCGCCCAGTTGGTTAAGCGTGAGCCATGCCACAGCAACATTCTGCACACAACAGCATCCTCAATGTCAAAGGAAGAAAGCATCATACCCAACCTCATGTTTAAATGAACTAAGCCACAGCTAAGGCAAACATTACTGATAATTATGAGACCATGAATGATTATTACAAAATTCATAAGCAACGATAATGATTGCGACCATTTATCATTTCTTGATTTAAAAAGAATACCTATGTTGAACCTTTTGGATTCTAACAGAAAGAAAGAAATTTATTTTGTTTTGTAAGAATGAATCCACTATAAAACTTTTCTGACCTGTTACCACAGTCAACAAATCTCTCCTTTTCTCCTTGTTTCTGAACTTCAAAGACGTCTAGCAGTTTCATTTTGTACTGATTATGAGTAGCTGCATGTGTCTTTTGCAGATATTCATCCAAGAGCTGGCATCAGAAAATAGAGTACAGTCTTAATTGAGGAAAATAACTCTTTGCATAGAAGTACATAACTAAATGAGCGACTCCAATCATCACCTCAGCTCATCCTATCTTCAATCTGCTGTGTTTTACTGTCAATCATAATTTTTTTCTTTCATAGCCTTATACCTAGCTTTAAAAATAGAGACCACAAGATTCACTATCATCATATCTTCAGCACTGAATTTGTTTAATCACCAGTCTTGACAAGCCAAGAGAGAGACAGCTAAAACCAAAAAGAAAACTTTTGAAGTCCGGCCCGAGTCTCTGAGTATTGTGCTAATTTTAGTGTGATGGCCTTAGCATCAAGGGAAGTCACCATGAAGTAACATAAGAGTGTTGTGCCTATGCGTTTAGGGGTGCAAACTACAGTTGAAAGAGCTGCATTTTCATTGAACTTACTGACATTGAACTGATTCCAGATCCAGTTCTGAAACTGTGGGTAACAGTTGCTCTACAGCAACTATTAATATTGTGTTTTCTAACAGACACCTATTCATACAGTATAATAGAATACTGGACATTTGCCAGATGGGGTGACTGTGCAAGATTTAGTGAGTGAGAGAAAGATTGTATTGAATGCAAATCACTAGATGGATAAATTATGTCATGTTCAAACAGCCTAAAGGGAAGATGCTATGTATAAAGTTGTTAAAGGCAAATAATCGAAGTGTTGCTTTATGCTCTGCCATTGATATTTTTGTATGAGAATATTTAATTTTGTCTATAGTTTGGACTACATGTTTCCCTAATTTCAGATAAAAAAAAAAAACTATAGTTAAAATCGGTCAAGATTGAGCTAAGCCTAATATGTTATGAGAAGCCAACAGGCTGATCTCTGCTATTTGTTGAGCAAATGAACATGTCTAGACAGTGTTTGCATGCATGATGTTGTCTGTGAAAACTGAAAACTTTAATTATAATTTTTTTTTATTTAGACATGATCTCTTACCATTTTTGAAAATACTTAAATTCATGAGTATCTGAGCATCAGAATCAAAGGTCAAGACCAAGACTCAAAGAATGAATTACCTTGAATTCACTGGAGTTGCGATCAAGGACTGACAAACCACACGTAAGTGCATGATAATGGCGATCAACTGGATTCTCTGATTTATCTCCAGTCTTCAGCATCTTGATGGCATACTCAATGTCTTCCAGAGCCTAAGGCAGAGCACACAAAAAAAATTTTTTTATCACACTGCATCACAATCTGAAAACAAAAAAATGTTTTAAAAGTTTGTAAGTGCTAAACATACAGTGGCATTTTTTGGGAAAGCAGTCACAATTACTCCAAAACAAAGCGACTCACCTCAAGCAGTTGCAGCTTTTCTTTCACCGCTTGTGGCGTCTTAATAACAACTGGAGCTCTCATGCTGTGCACAAACATCAGCAGAATATCCTTAGCATGCAAACAACAGAAAACAGTCATATGATTACATTTACTAATTACTTAATTACTGGTGACCAATCTTTTTGTATGGTAATTGTTTCTTTTTACTAATTATTTATTTTGGTGGAACTGGTGACGCTTTTGCTATAAATTTGATTTTCAGTGAACATATTTAAATGACAACATTTATTGATTTGTTTCTTAATTAGCGCTAATATATCTACATCATATAGAACTGTTTCAATACATACTGCATCTTAAGTCAGCATGCATAACTGTCTAGTTATGTCAAGGGAAAAAAAAATCACAAAATGCCCTCAGGTCACTTTTAAACACTAACATTACTGATCTCTAACCTATCTGATTAACTTTATCACAGATTAACAAAAACAGAAAACCAAAAAACAACTGAGTGAACAAAAAAGAAACAAAGCTCAGCATTTAACTCTTATCACAGACAAAACTGGCTAGAGAACACTGTCATGGTCTTTCTTAAAACCTTTAACATTTGACTTGCCCAAAATCATGGGGTATCCTCGTGTAAAAGTTACTGCAGGCCTCAGTCAATCTGGAACCAAAGTCCTTGTTGTTGATCAAAGTCTCTATTTCCTTCAAAGCTTCATAGCCAGCTTTAATCTGTTCTTTTGTCAACTTGCCTGTTACAGAATAAAACACGCTGATGTAGACAGTTTTAGTGGTTACAGAAAAATATCAAGTTGTCAAAAGAAAAAAAAACAACCTCAAAAGCTAAACATACTGACACACTAATATTTACTCTGAAGAGAAAATCTAAACACACAAATAAAGATTTGGAAGCAGTGAAATTCTTACTGCAAACATTTTTTTTAATTTTAAGATGCAAGATAATTTGTTTGAAAACCTATTTGACCTAATCACAACTGTCCATGTTACAGATTGCACGTGCTGCAGATGCTTACCAAGTGGTGCTTTCTTAGCATCGTACTTCATCTCAATAACAGCTTCTTCCATTGACTTGACATCACAGATTAACTTGATGAGATCCTGAAAAAGACTGTATATATCTACAAGACTATTTATAAATCTTAAAAAAGTTCCGTTGACTGGTGCCATTTTTCAGCAACAAATGTAACAGTTGAGCACCAACAATGCAACAGTGCTCTCATAAGTGTTGACTGCTTCAATGATATCTGCTTAAAATATTCTCATAGATGTATTAATCTCTCACAGGAGGGTGGAGGGGAACTGTGTAATTAACATACTTGCACTTTTTCTGGAAGTTTTGAATCAGGTGTCTTGAGATTTTCATCTTCATCGTCTGGTACTAAGGCAGCATCTACTTGGTCCTCCTGTATGAGTACACAGACTTTAATAGAGGCTACCCACAATTGATATTATGGACTTGGCCATGACTAAACACTTGTTTAAGGTGAAGGTTAATAACGTGTAACAAAAATGTGCTTATATTTGCCTGCCAAAGTAGTAATACGCAAATGAATCTTGTTGAACTTTACCAAGACACCCATGGCCACCCCATTCTGTAGCTTCTCACTACAAAAATAAGTAACACCCATAATAACACTTGCACTGCATTTTCAAGTTACCTTTGATGTAATATGGGGAGGAGGAACAAGAGTATCCCAAATTTTTCAACAGCTGCCTCCCTATCAACTTCTATTTTTGTATTCCTTATGCTTAGCCTGGTAATGTGAAGGTGATACTGGCCACATGCTGCAGTTTCATGCTATACAAGCATCCTAATTATTATTATTAAAAACCTCAGTTGGTCACCAAAGCTAGAGTCTTATTTAGGAGTTGCAAAAGAGGAATGTACAGTAGTTTCTTACAAAATCTTTCTGTGGATCATAATCTACATTTAAGATTAGTGTGTGTTACTAGGAAAGAAGTGCCAAAAAACTGGGGTTACATTAACATTCAAACATCTTCCCAAGTATGCAAACATACATTTCCTTTTTTTCAAAGCTACTATATGTTATCTAAACTACTCTTTTGTCATGTATGGAAACACCTGACAAAGTACGGACAATGACAATTATAGTAAAGCACATTTGTCATCAAACCTTAGCAGAGTAGTCCATGTGTAAAAGGTCATATTTTCCTGGATGTTTAACAAATTTCTCCTTGCAGTTCCAGCTGTTGCCAGTCTTATCTTGAAATCTGGAAATTATGTCAACAATGTCCTCTGCATGTGACAGCCTGCACTGTATCACTTAATAATATCACTATAGGTCTAATAAATAAAAAAATGCAAGATATTTTAAGAAATGCTTTTATTTGTATCTTTACTGCAAATATAGAGACCTCAATGTTTGAAAAAAAAATCATGTGCAGCAATCTGGCCAATCTATACAAAAATAAAATGTATCCTCTCTACTGTTTTTCTGCTTAGATTTACTGTGATTTGAAAGCCACTGTACTGACACTGTACTTGTACACTTTTGATGGTGCCCTTGGCATTGGGTAGGACTGTTTCTTTGGCTATGGCTTTTTGTTTTTCATCTACTGATTTTAGTTTTTTAAACTAATGCCTTAACAGTTTCTTTGTTTGTAGGAGTCCTCAGTGCAATGGACCTTACATCATCACCAAGCAGTCACATGATTTAACAATTTCTGCATGGTGATCATGTCAATACCAGCAATCTCCTGAAGATTTTACCTATGTTCTTGATTCTGATCAATCTATAATGGTTTTGTCAAACGACTGAATCTAAACTGTGACCCACCAACATCTTGGTCTAAGAACAGTATGTCCTTTTCAGAGCACAATCCTGGCATACCATTTAACTTATTTAGCATGTGTTGTTCTTTGTAAAGTACTCAAGTTTGCCAATAGGACTGGGTTATGGCTCTTCTTCTTCTTCTTCTTCGTTCCTATTCACCCCCAGTGGAGCATAGGGCCGCAACCACACGCCGCCATCGGACCCGGTCCTGGGCATCCCTTTCTAGTTGGGTGGGTAATGGCACTATATAACTTTATTACTATCATCATTACTGTGGAAATAAACACAATCAACAAGGTAGAGACCAATGCATATCTGTTCCATGAATAACAGCTACTGGCAATGTCTTATACCAGCTTCTACCAGTACCAAATGACCATGAAATGACGAAAGATTAATTTGTTTTCAGATATAGCCTCCACACTGCAGCAAACTACCGCATTTTACCATTTATTTCAGGAATGTGATGTATATACCACTTGAGGCATCTAAACAAACTGAAAGATTTCATAAAGCTGGATACTGCCAGAGTGAATCAAGAAAAATAGGAGCCATTCTTACTTTTTACTAAACACATTTATTGCCTTGTCTAGGTCACCGCTACAGTTGACAATGTTGGTCTGTCCCTTGTAACCAACACGACCCCAGCGCTGCCAGACATGAAACGCCTTCTTCCCATTTTCCTCCAACAACTGAATGATGTAGTACTTATTGTTGTTGTTCCCAACATTTGTCTGAAATGTCAAGCCATAAAAACTCATTCAAGTCTCCATTTTTCTTACCAAAGGTAGAGTGGTTGATTCTTTGAAGCTGATTTTACTGTTTCTGATGACACCAAATGTTCTCACTTTTTACGCTTTTTAATCTCTTAATTTCATGACAGAGACATCAACCTCTAGACTCAACCATACAGCAAGAACTAATTCCATAACATACTTTATACCATGCATTTGCAGAATTCTGTTTCCTAATGGTTTACCCCAATCTAGAGAATGCTCAAATACAAAATTTTGAAAATCAAAATCACCGTAATATACAATACCTGGTTGAGCATGCAGTCCCAGATAACCTTGGCCGTTTTGTATACATGGCATTTTTCAGCAAGAGGGCACTCGGCGTCCACTGGTGCACTGCCCTTGTCGACCACTACTTTGCGGACTAAAAAAAAAAACCCAACACTTTATTATTTTATCTTGGCTGTTGGTTTAACAATAAACTAATAATACAAATTATTATGGAGATATGAAAAGATATGATATGAAAAGACAGATCTGTAGCAGAAAATGGTGGAAAATATATATATAGGCAATCAGTTTATCTTGCTCTGCTCACCTTATGTTAGCTTCAGATCATATCAAAGGCAGTCAAAATCACCTGATATAGACCTGTTTTCAAATAAGTAGTGCAGTGATGTAGTAACAAGCACAAACAACCTTGATGACAACACAAACATCCATACCAACAGATTTTGTCTGTAATTCTCCGTCCTCTTCTTTCTTCTTTCCTTCAATCTTGCCCTTTCCACCTGATTTGCCTCGTCTTTTGCTTGTTTTCACAGGTTCTTCTTCCTCTTCTTCCTCTTTCTTTACAGAATCAATCATGGTTGAAGATGATGATACGGACAGAACATTTTCAGCATCAGCTACTGTGGCATCTGCAGGGATTTATAAATGTGTAACTTTTTCCAAAGTGATATGTCCAGAATATTTATGCTTCTTGGGTTTCCTAATTAAAAATTGTTTCTTACATGAACTTAGTTCTGGTCACAGAATTCTGTTCTAAATGAAGGCACAATTAATTAGAAATTATGCTGCCCTTTCTTTAAAACTTACAGGAAGAAAATACAAAAGAAATCTTTCACAAAAGTGAAAAAAGAGAAATATTTTCGAAGGTTTTTTTTTTTTTTACTTTACTGAACTACATATGATAAATGCAAGTACCTGATTTGGTTCGAGCAACTTTACGAATGACATTAGTAGATATGTTCACTTGCTCCAGTTTGAGGAGATCCACGCGGTATGTTCTGCCACAGGCTTCAAAATCAATGCTTTCTTGCTTGTCTTCCCGTGCCTTTTCCAGTTCAAGGCAAACTGCAGCAGAGTATGGGTTCCACTGACCCTTCTCATCTTCCCACTGCCATACATAGAAGTCTGGAAAAATTAAACAATAGACACCAGATAAGCTTGGATTATTAAGCGCAATACGCATAAAACATGGCTTGTAAAGATTAAGGGATAATAATAATAACTTATAACACACAGCATCACAACCAAGATAGATCACACTCTCCTCACAGACCAATAATGATAAATGAAAGATAACAGCCAGTGGACAGTGAGGTACATACAGGGACACTGAGCAACATAAAGATGAGGTACAAGTGTAGAATGTAAAGCAACAGATGAAGGTATGAAGGGATGTAGATATAATAAATAGTGTAAGATGAGTTGTTATATGATGGTTAGCATAGATAGTATTGCCAGGAACAGTAATTCAGGGATAGTACTTTGTGAACAGATATGTTTTCCGAGAACATTTGAAGGTAGGCGTGGAGTCCGAGTGGAGAACGTGATGTGGAAGAGAGTTCCACTGCTTAGCAGCACATAGAGAGAACATCCATTGTCTGTATGTGACTGTCTTTGTGGGAGGGAGGGGCAGAATACGGGAGTCTGATAAGGAGCGAAGGTTTTGAGCAGGAGTCTTTCAACAGCAGAAAGGTAAGGAACTACTTTTAACCCCCTTTTTTTCAATCTCAATGTTAAAAGAAAGAGGTTACTGCTAAAGTAGCCCCAACCTCCTCATAGGCTGAGTAGCCATAGTCTGGTTACAATATGATTAAGTTTAAATCATCCTTTGCATTATTCCCATGTATTCCAAGGTAGAGGATGTTGAGGTTTCTTAGACTGGCTACTCACCATTGTCTGCTTTGTCCAATATAGCCATTCTGATTCTGCGTTCAAATCCCGTCTTTTTGTTTTTTTGCACCATTTTCTTCATGTGAAAAATCATTGTCATCTTAGGTGCAACTGCAATGCTTATCTGAAAAACAATAAAATAAAGAACATCAAAGTTTCACAATCTGATGTCTATTTTGAAAAGTGCTTTACTTTTTCACTTGTATGTTATGTTTATGTCCAAATGACATCTTTCAGTTCACTTCAAGTCATAGACTGTCCACTATTAGACATTCTGCATGTTTTCCTTGCGAAGAGCTGAATTTTTAGTGTTATTATTTCACAATTTACTCACATAATTCAGATGTAAATGAAGCAAAAAAAACTATGTCAACATGATGAAATTGTTTAAGATGCAAGCGACTCAAACAAATCATGGTCTCCAAAAAGGTTATTAGATACTGTAAGTTTTGGATTATAAGCCATGACTTTTCTTCCCCAGGTTTAAACCCTGTCGCTTAAACAGCGATGTAACTTGTTAGTGGATTTTTCTGATTTTAGGAGCATCATACCATCATCTTTTCTTAGCTTCTCTATAACTCTATAAATTTGCAGCTTACTTGTAAATAGAGATTTAAAAAGAAATGTTAGTGGTGCAGCTTATACACAAGTGTGCTCAATAGACCGAAATTTATGGTAGGTTCAAATGTCATGAAACAATAATGAAAGTCTTGAACAAATAATTCTCTATAAACAAATAAGGACAAAAGATAGATATGTCAGCAACTAAGTAAAGAAGAAAAGTAAAACAAAATTGGTTTTCACAGCTGATACAGTCATTTCTTGAAGAAGATAAAAAGAATATTACCACAATGTATGTTACAAAACTTAACTCATGATTTAAACAAAAAATCCAAAGACGATAGTTTATTTCTAACATTGCTTTAGATGAACTTGCCTCATCTTTATTTTTGGACCATGCTCCTGTCAATAATTTGTTCTGTTCACTGGTTAACTCGACCCATTTTCTGTTATCTCCTTCCAATTCCCATCGTACCAGACCATCTGCAATATCCACGTCTGCTGAGCGGGCCTTTTTACTAACAGGACAATCGCCAGCTGATCCTCTAGCTGAAAGTGAACAGGTTTATATATCTACTTTTATTAAAATTGTATGTCAAGGTTTTAGATATCTATTTACTTTGATATTGTATGCCAAGTATCTCTTTATATCCACTGTTTCATTACCTACTAGTAACAAAATATAAAACCCCCCGAAAATACTCAAAATCACAAGTTAATCACTGTATGAATATCTTCATTGAGACACGAAGAAACATTTCAATAAATAGTATCACATTTTTTTTTTCCCCATTAAAGAACAACACTTGAATTCAATTTGCAATTTAATAATAATTTATGAAGCGAGTGCTCTTACTACACATACACACAAAGACAGAAAAAGTCATAATGATGATAAGCAAAAAACAAAAGAAAAAGGGAATATCAGGATTATGAAGAGATAAAGATTTCAAAGACATTGCAAGATAAAAAAGTTTCTTTTTATTTTAAAAGCTATTACTGGATTAAGAGCTAGTAAATAAACTGAATGTTTCCCTTATTTTTTGCTCTCAAGGAGAGGTCTCGTTAGGTGGTGGTAAAGCACTTGTTACCAATACACTGAGAGACAATGGTTCTGGGTTGTGAATTCATGTCAAATGTATAGATCTGTCTCTCACACACACAGGTGCATGTTACTTATAGGTCTATTATTGTGCACACAGAATTATTTCTGTACTTGTCTTTTTAGAGGGAAAAATACTTTAAAGGGTGATCAGCAAAACCCCTAAGCAGAGTGAAGTACAAGCTTGCATGTTAGTTGTATGGTAGTTCACTAGACTGGCCCTTCAGATATCTGACTTAGTTCATCAGTATATCCCAGCAAGAATACTCTGATTTTCTGCAGATAATTCTGTTCCAGAAGATCTTTGATCAAGATTAAATGTCAGTTATGAAGTATACTATGTTTGTAATGTTTTTGTGGGCTGTTATTATGTTACATTCTTAAGACTTTTATGATGTCTTATACTGGTATCTGGTGTAACTGATATGTTTTTAAAAACATGGCAGTATGTTCAATTTAATGCCTTTTTTAAAAGAACAATGAGCATGGTTCATAAAGCTGAACTATAAAAAAGTAGTATGTTGTTAATTAATTTGTACTGCTCCTAACATACTTTACAATACACCCGTGTCAGTAGTTGTGCATACAACAAACGTCTATATGAGGCCATCATTCGGTTCACACATATACCAAATCATAGACCAAATCTACCTTACTTCAAATGGCAATGGTACATGTACTGTATTCCTAAGAAATCAAATCGATCTATATATAATGTCTTAATGGACAAATCCGAACGCAATACACTTAACAAAATCATTTAACACCGAAAGTGGATACAAGTCTGTTTTCGTGGTAGCTCTCCTCAGTCACGTAGTAAACAAAACGTGACTAATCAAAGAAAAGACGCTGAAAACCTTCGGCTTTCGCTTTTACCATGACACCACCTATTAACTATCAACTTTCGAATTTTAAAGACCGCATGAATGACGAAAACGTGGAATACAATTAACCATTACTATACGATTTCTCTATGCTTTATTTTTCAGTTACCTGAGGTTCTTTTCCTAGGAGGCATGCTTTGGACTCGCAACTCGCTGTGAAAGTAAGACCTGCTGATTAATCAATAAAAGCGTAGCGAAGTCTCTCAACTTTACAGCGATGAGCGTGCGGTAACCCGCCTTTACGCGAGTCGGTCAAAAACTTAGAATGAACTCGAAACGGGAAAAGAAGAAAAAGAAAATTTTGATCGTATTTTATTAGATATATCGCCTAGAAATTTATCTGTGAACCAAACTATAGCGAGGTGGCAAAAGGAGAGAGGACAGTGAGAAGCTGCCGAGGTTGTCATCCATAATACAAGTTCGTGATGCTACCGTATGCTCCGCGAAGCCGCCTAAAAATAGAGTATGTCGTCTGCTAAAGTCTCTTACGTGGTTTTTGTAAAATTATGTTACTAGGTAATGCCACTGTGAGGTACAATAGCCATTAACAATACATACAAAACAAATTTTTACAATTTCTTTTTTATTTCATGATCAATCCAGCAAAAATACATTACTAATGCATGATTTCCTTGTGAATGCTTTTGTTAATCTTAGGACCAGAATGGTGGGAAATTTAACACACAACTCTTCTTCCCCTTCCAAAAACCACTCAGTCGGGGGAAAGGTGTGCTATAAATTTGTTGAACAATGATATTAAAAAAACACAAAGTCCATTTTCAACAACTCCACCCCTAACACACACACACACACAGAGCTTATATCTTCTTTTTTGCACCTAGTATGCAATGAAGTACTGCTCTTCTAAGGTGAATTAATCCAAAATTGTTATTATTATATACGATGAGTAATTAAGCTATTTCATTTCTCACAAGATTATCATAGTATAATATGCAAATTGTAACCATGGGATTTTTCACAATAACTGCTATACATTTTAATGAAATATGATTAAACAGATACTAATCGCACAAGCACAACTCATGCAAAAATATTGGTAGAAAATCCAAAAAAGATCAGTATTATATACATATATAAACTCTATTAGTGGTTCACATTCGCAAAATGGTGGATGCTACATCATGCTGTGAGGCAACATGCCTTCGGTAGGAAGAGCGAAAAGCAAACCGCTGACTGCAGTAGGCACACCCATAGCGTTTGATGCCAGCATGACAGATGGTATTGTGGTGATGAAGCTCTAGGCTTTGACTGAATTCCTCACTGCATAGTTCACAAACAAAAGGCTTGATGTCAGCCTTGTGGTGAATCTCCGCTAAATGGCGGTGCAGAGAAGTTTTGTTTCTGAACTGACTTGAGCATATGCTGCACAGAAGCAATGCAACATCTTCCTCTAGGTCTTGGTCTTCATGCCAAGAAATATGCTCTCTCAACGCCTCTTTGTCTTCACATATCTGGAAACAGTCGCTGACAGGACATATGTAGACAACTGGCTCAGTGCTTTCATTGGCATCTGCCATATGAGTCAGTTTGTGATCCTGATATGCCGTCATATCCAGAAAGCACTCAAAGCAAGAAGTGCAGACAAACTGGTCATGAATTGTATGGTAGTGATTCATTAAGTCTGAGACATTTCCTTCCAGCTCCATGCTGCAGACCTTGCAAATGTGTGATATGGACTCAAAATCATCTAGTTCTTTATCTTTTTCTGGTTCTTCTAGACTATGCTCTAGAAGATGCTCCTCCAGTTCAAAACTATCCATACAATCAATGCCACAGATGAAACAAAACTTTTTGCTATTATTTTCGTGGATGCTGAACACATGCATATTTAGCTGATGTACCCCATGAAATTTATCTCCACACAAACTACAAAGCACATTATCATACCTTGCCACTTCCAACTGATGTGCCTTTAATTTTGAAACTGTTCCAAAAGAAGCATGACAGGTTCTGCAGAACACAGAAGGATTACTCTCTTTTTCAGATGGACACTCAGCATATGGTTCACTAATGTCTCCATGTTTTTCGATGCCAGCATTCAGATTGAAATCTGTATCAAGATGGCAGTTTTCAGGGGGGCCAAGGGATTTGTGCTGATGGTGAAGAGAATGGTTACCTGACAGTTCTGATGAAAGGCGCCTGGTTTCTGGTGGAAGTGATGTGGTCAAAATAGCAGGTGTTTCAGAAAGTAAGAGAGCAGCTGGAGCTATGTGAGAATCAGTGTGCGTAAGTATTTCAGGTCTCCCCGGTGTCCCAGGTGGATGATATGACTCTGGAGGAAGGGGTGTTTCAGGAGGAAGTGGGGTTTCAGGTGGACCTGGTATTTCTGGAAGAAGAGGTGTGGCTGGAGGAAGTAAAGCATCAGCTTGAAGAGAAGGAGTCTCAATTGAAAGAGGTGGCTCAACATCTGTTAGTGCCATCTCTGATTCCACAAATTCTACAGCATCAGCTTTCTCAAGGAAAAGCAGGTACTTTCTCTTTAACAACTCCTTCTCAGCATCAAGCAAATAGGGCAGTGGGATCTTAAAGGAATCTTTATTCTCTTGTGCAATACTTGTTTCCTCCAGCTTTGGTGTCTTAGCAGCTGCACTAGAAGCCTCAAGAAGCATATTATCAGAGCTTCTTGTTTTACGTTTTCTGGGAGATCTTGGCAGTAAAGGCATTTCTTCTGTTTCAGTGTCTGAGGGCTCCAAAATGTGTGATCTCCTTCCCCTGCCTCTTGAAAACCCCCTTTCTTTACCCCTAGTTCCACTTCCTCTGGACCCCCTGCCCCTGGTTCTCCTTGCTCCCTGTCGTCTTCTCATTGTACTGGGTGGAGATTTTGTTATCTGCACTCTCCTGTTCACTTTAATCCTACCCCTTGTCACTTCCCTGGCATGGGCCCTCCCTCCACGTCCCCTTCTTGATGTTCTTGACAGTGTGGAAACAGAAAAAGGAGCTTTTTCAGTATGACAGACTCGTATGTGGTTGTCAATACTAGTGGACCGAGCAAAATGCATCATACATGTGACACAACGCCAGTGCGTTTTGCCAATTAAAACCACAGCCTCTGGAAACTCTACATCATCAAATGCCTCCTCTACATCTGTATCAGCAGCATTGGAAGAAGCAGGTGCCTCCACTGCTATATCTGCCTCTAAAGGATCTCGTGATTCTGTAAATGCATCATTTGATGCTTCAGCAACGGCCTGGTCATCGTCAGGGATACTTTGATCAGCTAGGTTTTTTACTGACTCTTCCACATATTGTTCAGAAAAAGAAGCATCGCCTTTTTCAGTTTTCCTTCGAGGTCTCTTCCCTGAAAATTCTAGTTTACCTCTTAAATCTAGTTCTGCTTCTGACCCACTATCTTCTACAGCAACATTGTTTTCCTCATCAGGTGAATCTTCCAATGCTGAGTTGCCTGCTACACTGCTGTGGGCAAATCTAGTCGAGGAAGAACTGTAAGAGGTAGCTCTTTTCATCTTCACACTCTTGCCTGCTTTGGCGTTGCGGTATACAACAGATGACACTGGCTGATCATCATGATGAAATCCATTACCCCTCCTAGTCTCAGCATCCATGAGCTGCAAGAAGCATCGAAAGAAGTTAGAAAATTTCAGATAAAGAGAAATTCCAAGTTTATGTTAGAAAGTAACAGACAAGACTAGACAAAGCCATTCGATCATTACGATATTAGATCCTGTATAAATATACAGTTTAGAACTAATGCTATCAATAATCATGTTCACTTTGTCTAGTCTAACTGAACAAACGTATATCGTTAGACCAGATGTATTTACTATTTTAGTGTTCACGATTAAGAAATTATCAGCTGTGATTTAGCCTCAGTAGCTATCACTGCGTAAACCTCAACAAACATCAACAATGCTTTGACTATTGTGCTGTTGCACTTATTAAGCTAGGAATGTTCCAAAATATTTTATGTGTACAAAAATACCTGAATAAGCTGCAAATCTTACTTTAGCAGACGTCTTTCTATGAGTGGCATAACAACCAAATAGTTTGAACCGTAAGACACTTACAATACAATGGGACACTACCCTTGGTGAAAATCTGTTTTGCCCGGAACAATTGTTTTAAAGTGAATAACATCAAATTTTCCCTTACTCTATAGTTTACATTCATATTGTTTGTTATTATTGCTTTTCTAGTCATTTTGTAACAGTGCTTATTTCATTGCTTTTATTTAGGTTTTCTTAGAAAGACGTCTAGGCTGAGTTACATCCCCTTCTGTCTTCAGTTAAAAAAGAAAAATAAATAAACGGGTGCGTTTCTGTCCCGGCTTAATTTGACAGTGTTCGGTGAGATATTCTGCACTATCCATTTTATTGTCTTAATTTAATATAAGTTTATTAGTTGGAAAGTATGTCAAGGCTTAAGTTTAGCTAAAGATTATTTCATTTCAGACTTATAATTGAGATCAATGTGAGGAATGTCATCGTAGGGGTTGATCAGGTTTAGCTCTTCGATATATGAAATAAACCGGTATAATCGGATCGTATAAATAATGATTTTTACCTCTATTAAAAATTTAATAAAGTTCATATATATACAAAAAATGAATGGCATAAATATACGAGCAGAAAAGGTTAAAATGTCAAAAACATTGCAGTTATTGTACTACATGTAGCAGGGACTGGCTATCATTGCTTTGGCTCATCTTAAAGTCACTAGCATTGTCTGGGTCTAAGTTTTACATGCACATTTTATTATTCATCAAAACTGTAAACCAGATCATTAAATTTTGGAATGCTATCTAAAGAGTTCTTAATATTAGCTGAAAGTGAATTCCAATCAGGAATTTTGTGAAAATTAGCATTTGCGTTTAGTAGCACGTCTGATACTTGTTCTTTTGAATATATAGTTATGTTAGTTTGTGGTCATGATAAAAATATCTGTACATCAATGCCATCACATCCACGGAATATCTTAAACATCTGAATAGGATCTCCCCTGATTTTCCTTTCCTTATAAAAGTAGAGTATGATGTACTTCATTCTATTTGAATAATACTACATATGCTACTATAGCAATTTAGCTGCACATCTTTGTATGCTTTTCTCTGATATTGATTGCCTGTGTTAGATCACATATGTTCCAAATGTGGATGCGCAGATGTTTTGTACAGTTTTAAAAACTGTCTCTTTGCCAAATAATTAAATTTAATTGTGGTCTTGGCTTAAAAGATTGGATGCTTTTTTGTACAACATATCCTTCCCATAATTTATTTGTGCACATCATTATTCAAACTTATTATGGATTTTATGTGTACCCATCATACTTCGCTTTTTGCAGGAAAAACTGTAAGAAAGAAGTTATGGAACTGAAAGAGAGGTAGCTTTTCAAGGGGAAAAAAACATGATGTGTTCCAATATTGTTATAGTGGTGAGTAGGACTCACTGGTGCTGCGTTACATGTAAGATATATTGTAATCGTCTGGAAAGTATTGATCGCCATTTACTTATCCAGCATCCTGTCTCCAAGAATGCCAAGAAGGCTGAATTTCAGTCTATGGCACAAGCTGAAAAATTCAGTTACAGTGATGGAGAACTTGAAACATGCTATAGTCATAATCAGTACAAATGGCACTTGGATATGCTGTCATATAAAATGGGTGATGAACAGTCACTTGAAACAAATGGAATATTCACACCGACATATCTGAAAAACAGCTTTGACACTGACATCAAAAACAGAAGAAGAAACTGTAGAAAGCAATCAAAGAAAACCATCAAAAGACAAACAAGAGGGGACATTCATGAAGATGTCTCCACAGTTTTAAATTCTCCAAAGTACCAAACTGATCAAAAAAAGTTAAATACTACTCAAGGAGATTACTCTTGTAAAAATAACTCTACTGACACAAACTTAAAAAGTAAAATTTCTCTAAGAGTTTCAACATCTTGTAAACGGACACCTCTTGACAGTAATGTGGATAGAAAGGGATTTGAAGCATCTTTACCAAAGAAAAAAAATGTTTTGTTCTCCATGCCATCAAACCAAGCATCTTTACAGAGAAAAGGAACTGATAATTTAAAACCAGTTGACTTATCAGCTTCCATTAGAACTTCTAAAGTAATTCATGTCAGCAGTGTTCAAGACCATGTCACAATGGATAAAAGAGACAACACAAGAAAAGTAAATGGACGAGCAAAGATAGGAGCCTTCAAAAAATATAGTAAAGTGCCTTCTTACACCAAAAGGAGCAAAAGTGAAGTAGATAAATCTAAAATTGCAACATGTTGTGCACCATGGCTGTTTGATGCTGGTCGGAAAGCAGGAGAAAAAGTGAAAAAAAAACAAAGAAGGCTGATGATACCAGAAGAAAAAGATGCTGTGAGAGAACTGTATGGAATACCTTTAAGTGGGCAAATGGCTACTGATCATTCTTTGTGTGGTGCAGCTGAGGGTCACAGCATCAATGCGAAAAGTCAGATGGTGATAGCTCCTGCCATTCCTTTAGATGCAGATACAAATGGCAGAAACACACTTACAAGTATATTATCACCAAGCAGTCATAATTTTTTCATAGATATCTCAAGACCTCAAGATAGTGCATGCTCTGTGAATTCTAATAGTCATCAACAACAGCAAAATCACCATAATGAAACTCAAACATCAGGTATCTCTTCTACTTTAAATGCACCACAAACTGCAGATTCTATAGGCTACCCTTGTTTTAAACAAGGCATGAATAGTCGATTTTGCAGAAAAACTGATTTAGCAAGGAAAACAGTTGATGGTTCCTCTGAACAGCATTCTGTAAGTGGTAATCTACCCCAACAGCCTGATCTTCCTTCTCATGTTAAAATTCAACCAAATATACCACAAAATCCTGTCTCCACAAGCAGTTCTTGCTTTGAGGAAAATAATTCA